>NC_056451.1:16429969-16499969 GCF_018296145.1 Oncorhynchus tshawytscha
AGGTTGGCCACAGAAGGTAGAGGGAGGATTAAAACAAATGTACCTTTGACGTTTAGGCAGACCTTCCTCATGATCTTCAGGTTCGTGTCTCTGACGGTGTAGCTTCCCTCATCGGCGCCTGTCACGGCATTGAGGGTGATCCGGTGCTCGTTGACACTCAGGCGCCCCTGGTACCCATCTCTGGAGAGCCCTCCTCGGGTCATCAGCACCAGGGGCGGCCTGGAGGGTTAATGGAGAACCATGATAGAACTTGCTATCAAAACAGTCATGATATTGATCAGAATAACAGAATGATATAATGTAACGATAATTATCATATTGATAATGTTATCGCGATAACCATGCTACTATCATGACAGCCACAATAGTATCACAATATCACGATTCCGTGATATTATTGCAATAACCACAACATCGTGATAATCAATGTTGATGGGAGACAGTAAATCCTCCTTTGCGGAAAGCAGAGAAGTTTACATTTTGACAGAGAAACAACTGTACCTGGAGGTCAGGTTGGCCTCCACAGCACTGGGCTTATACTCCAGGGTGATGGGAGCCTCCACCCCCACCAGCTGGATGTGGTAGTTCTCCCCATACTTAATGTTCTGCTCGTTGGAACAGTCTAAAAGACAGAGAAAGGGGTGGGAGAGGCAGGGACAGTTAGATACAGAGAGCAAGAGAAGGAAATGAGGGTATAAAAGGGGAGGACAAGAGATCAGGAAACAGAGAGAGAGAAACAGAAAGGGAAGACAAAAGAATGAGAGAGAACCATGTGAGGAAAACAGAAGAGAATGACAGAGAGGAGAAGAACAAGAGAGAGAAAAGGAGGATAAAGATAGAAGAAAAACAGCAGGGATGGACGGATGGGAGGGATGAATGGACAGATGGGGTGGTTAAATAGCTACATAATTACTGCCTGGTGTATGCAACATGCTGTTAACAACACACACCTCCTCTCCACACACTGTTAACTCCATATGACGCTGTCAAGACTCCACACAGCTAGCCAGCTCCACACAGCTAGCCAGCTCCACACAGTTAACTGCATCATTTGATATCAGACAACTGCATCAACTGATATAGCATTCTGATGCACGACTGCAAAGTCAATGACATGGTATAAAACCATTAGTTGTTGCATGCAGTGTGACTGCAATATAGACAGCCTGGAACGCCAATCCATGCAGATGTCATGATGTTGGCCTGGGGGTAGGTTTATGACAGTCATAAATACCTCTTCCCCCCTTTTTCCTCTCTCTACCCTACTGATGTAACATAGAGATTCTGGGAACATCAGAAGGTGGGGGGGGGGTGAACTATATTCTGGTAATCCTACAAATTGAACATATGCGGTGGTACTTAATGAATATGATGTCAGTTCGGTTGTCATCTGAGACATTCTCATCAATGATAAGATGACATAAACTCTACAGTGGAAAGTCTACACATCAGAGTTATCGGATTCACATGGAATTGTTGTTCAATTTAAATGTTTGAATATGAAATTATTCTACTCTGGAAGGGATGAAATGTGATTTTAGCTTCTAAAATGTGAGATTTGGGTTTTCATAAGGTAGGGCTCTGCTCAATCAGTGACCCGCCTCTGTGAAGGGACATATGCTATAAAACTTTTTAAACACGCCTTTTCTCCCTCCTATATTAAGCCTTGACGACAATATAACCTCCTGTTCCGAGGATGTGAGGACGACGGTCCAATGGTTCAGATAATAACTACAGAATGAAGCCAACATCAGCGTGAGCTTTGGTTGCGAATGGTATGAACTTTGAACTCTTATTCACTACAGAAGTGATACCTCCTAGCTGTTGAGTTAGCAACAGCAGCTGCAAATGCAGGTTAGGAAGGAACAGACAGAGTATCAGAGTATCTACCACACAACGACGTTACTACAACGTATCCAATTTACCAGCAGAGACATTCTTCAAAGGACAAAGGACTCGGTTGGGCAACACGGCCTTCCATCTACCACCAACCTACCGAAGCGCAGCTCAGAGTAAATATTTATTGCATTTTCCTTTTCCAAATGGGCGGTAATTTAGAATGCATAAGATACTGTATTTACGATAGCACAGCTTCACCCTTTGTTCCTCAGTCTTCCCACTATTTCACTCAAACCCAGCCCTTTTCTTTTGTGTAACCAGCTGTCATATCTGTTCCGCCCGCCAGGGACGTTTTCCTTTATGATGTCATTTGTAATCAAGTTATGAATTAATTATGTGTATGTGTAATTCTGTGTGATTAGTTAGGTATTTAGTAAATAAATAATTAAACCCAATTTTGTATTGCTGATTCAACTTGTTAGCCAGGGTTTGTGCAGATAACCAATCATTTACAACTTTCAGATGAGACTGAATTAAGATGACGATTAATATTGACTGCTATTGATGTAAAATATTACTAGGTCTTTAAGAGTTTATTTGGAAGATAACAGCTCTATAAATATTATTTCATGGTGCCCCGACTCTCTAGTTAATTACATTTACATGATTAGCTCAATCAGGTAATATTAATTACGGAGAAATTATTTTATAGAATAGAATGTCATATCACTTAATCCGGCACAGCCAAAGACACGACACAGAGCAAAGCTCAGTCTTCTCAGCATCACCGAGTCATCATTCCTCTCTGAATGTGTCTATCTGTGTCCCCTCATTTAAGAACAAATCCTTATTTACAATGACGGCTTACCCCGGCCAAACCCGGACGACGCTGGGCCGCCCTATGGGACTTCAAATCACGGCCGGATGTGATGCAGCCTGGACTCAAACCAGGGACTGCTGTGACGACTCTTGCACTGAGATCCAGTGCCTTAGACCGCAACGCCACTTGGGAGCCCCTATATGGCCCTGGTCAAAAGTAGTGCACTGTATAGAGATTAGGGTGCCATTTGGGACACAAACTGGGTCTTCCTTATCCCATTACAGTCAGATACTTAGTGCTGTTCAGAACATTGCTGCTGCGCTAGCCAATAGGGATGTACTACACTAATACAGCAGTGCTCATGTGTAGCTGTAAAAGGCTTGGCCTGTTGACCGAACTGACAACATGATTAAATCACGAAATGAGCAGAAACAAGCTGTGTCTAGACTGAGACGGACAGATGATTTGAAGCGCACACAGACACGGTAGCAGGGCAGCATGTTTGAGAGAGAACACCAGTATCAATTTAGTCCTAACGATTCAGACTGAGTCAAGACTCCAAAACTCAATGTAAAGCGCACAGTATGTCTGCATCCCAAATGGTACTAAATGACCTATTTAGTACTTTTAACCAGGGCCCATGGGGGTGCAAACTATGGTGTCTGACGATGAAGGTCTTCCAACCGTCCAACCTTCCTCCCAGAGAGCATCTTTCCTACTTCCAACCCTCCTCCCAGAGAGCATCTTTCCTACTTCCAACCCTCCTCCCAGAGAGCATCTTTCCTACTTCCAACCCTCCTCCCAGAGAGCATCTTTCCTACTTCCAACCCTCCTCCCAGAGAGCAACTTTCCTACTTCCAACCCTCCTCCCAGAGAGCATCTTTCCTACTTCCAACCCTCCTCCCAGAGAGCAACTTTCCTACTTCCAACCTTCCTACCAGAGAGCAACTTTCCTACTTCCAACCTTCCTACCAGAGAGCAACTTTCCTACTTCCAACCTTCCTACCAGAGAGCAACTTTCTTACTTCCAACCTTCCTACCAGAGAGCAACTTTCCTACTTCCAACCTTCCTACCAGAGAGCATCTTTCCTACTTCCAACCCCCCTCCCAGAGACAACTTTCCTTCTTCCAACCCCCCTCCCAGAGACAACTTTCCTTCTTCCAACCTTCCTCCCAGAGAGCAACTTTCCTTCTTCCAACCCCCCTCCTCGGACCCCATACCTCTGACGATGAGTGTGATGCGTCGGACCTCTTCCGGCTGTTCGTTGTTCTTCACCGAGTACGTCCCCTCGTCCCCCTCGCCCACGTTCGCTAGGATCAGGTGACTGAGCTGACTGTTGAGCTTGGCACGGTTACCGACCACGGACCCACCCCGCATCAGGACCACCTCAACCCCCGCCTTGGCATTACTGGGCTGGAACAAAACCTCTGCAGCCAGGGAGGGCAGCAGCAGATGGAAGTCCTCCCCAAAGAACATGGTCTTCTGGGAGTCTTCTTTACCTGGGAGGTGGTGGGAGGGTATGTTTAACATTTCCACAGAAATGCATCACAAAGCTTAGTACTATATCATAACTAATGATGCATTGATAACAGATGGCAGGGATGCTTACCTTTCAAAGGGGCCGACAGAGCTACGGACAAAGAGAAAAGAGGTTGGTGATATTTCATATTTATGCATAGAAATGTAATTCATCAAATACAGTGCCTTGCGAAAGTATTCGGCCCCCTTGAACTTTGCGACCTTTTGCCACATTTCAGGCTTCAAACATAAAGATATAAAACTGTATATTTTTGTGAAGAATCAACAACAAGTGGGACACAATCATGAAGTGGAACGACATTTATTGGATATTTCAAACTTTATTAACAAATCAAAAACTGAAAAATTGGGCGTGCAAAATTATTCAGCCCCCTTAAGTTAATACTTTGTAGCACCACCTTTTGCTGCGATTACAGCTGTAAGTCGCTTGGGGTATGTCTATCAGTTTTGCACATGGAGAGACAGAAATTTTTTCCCATTCCTCCTTGCAAAACAGCTCGAGCTCAGTGAGGTTGGATGGAGAGCATTTGTGAACAGCAGTTTTCAGTTCTTTCCACAGATTCTCGATTGGATTCAGGTCTGGACTTTGACTTGGCCATTCTAACACCTGGATATGTTTATTTTTGAACCATTTCGTTGTAGATTTTGCTTTATGTTTTGGATCATTGTCTTGTTGGAAGACACATCTCCGGGTTTTCTTCCAGAATGGTCCTGTATTTGGCTCCATCCATCTTCCCATCAATTTTAACCATCTTCCCTGTCCCTGCTGAAGAAAAGCAGGCCCAAACCATGATGCTGCCACCACCATGTTTGACAGTGGGGATGGTGTGTTCAGGGTGATGAGCTGTGTTGCGTTTACGCCAAACATAACGTTTTGCATTGTTGCCAAAAAGTTCCATTTTGGTTTCATCTGACCAGAGCACCTTCTTCCACATGTTTGGTGTGTCTCCCAGGTGGCTTGTGGCAAACTTTAAACAACACTTTTTATGGATATCTTTAAGAAATGGCTTTCTTCTTGCCACTCTTCCATAAAGGCCAGATTTGTGCAATATACGACTGATTGTTGTCCTATGGACAGAGTCTCCCACCTCAGCTGTAGATCTCTGCAGTTCATCCAGAGTGATCATGGGCCTCTTGGCTGCATCTCTGATCAGTCTTCTCCTTGTATGAGCTGAAAGTTTAGAGGGACGGCCAGGTCTTGGTAGATTTGCAGTGGTCTGATACTCCTTCCATTTCAATATTATCGCTTGCACAGTGCTCCTTGGGATGTTTAAAGCTTGGGAAATCTTTTTGTATCCAAATCCGGCTTTAAACTTCTTCACAACAGTATCTCGGACCTGCCTGGTGTGTTCCTTGTTCTTCATGATGCTCTCTGCACTTTTAACGGACCTCTGAGACTATCACAGTGCAGGTGCATTTATACGGAGACTTGATTACACACAGGTGGATTGTATTTATCATCATTAGTCATTTAGGTCAACATTAGATCATTCAGAGATCCTCACTGAACTTCTGGAGAGAGTTTGCTGCACTGAAAGTAAAGGGGCTGAATAATTTTGCACGCCCAATTTTTCAGTTTTTGATTTGTTAAAAAAGTTTGAAATATCCAATAAATGTTGTTCCACTTCATGATTGTGTCCCACTTGTTGTTGATTCTTCACAAATAAATACAGTTTTATATCTTTATGTTTGAAGCCTGAAATGTGGCAAAAGGTCGCAAAGTTCAAGGGGGCCGAATACTTTCGCAAGGCACTGTATGTTAGATATATGACCGATAACTATACACACACACACTGATCTGGACACACACACTACTCTGGACACACACACACACTTATCTGGACACACACACACTGTTCTGGACACACACACACTTATCTGGACACACACACACTACTCTGGACACACACACTACTCTGGACACACACACTTATCTGGACACACACACTTATCTGGACACACTTATCTGGACACACACACTACTCTGGACACACACACTGATCTGGACACACACTACTCTGGACACACACACTGTTCTGGACACACACACACTGATCTGGACACACACACTACTCTGGACACACACTACTCTGGACACACACACACTACACACACTACTCTGGACACACACACTACTCTGGAACACACACTACTCTGGAAACACACACTACTCTGGACACACACTACTCTGGACACACACACACTACTCTGGACACACACTACTCTGGACACACACACTACTCTGGAAACACACACTACTCTGGAAACACACACTACTCTGGAAACACACACTACTCTGGACACACACACTACTCTGGACACACACACTGTTCTGAACACACAGTACTCTGGACACGACGTACCTGAGCAGAGCAGCAAGCTCAGCATCACCACACTGACTGTCTTCATCTTCATCAGATCTCCTGGCTCTGGAAAGAAGGAGAGATGAAGGGAAGATAAGATAAAGGAAAGAGTACAAACAAAAATGGTGTTTGATAAGTGGCACATTAAAAGAGAATGCCACTCCATCTCTCTCTGTCACCTTTACATCCTCTTCTCCTCCCTCAGTTGTTCTTTCTGTTTCTCCATCTGATTGTGTTTGTCTGGGTGTAGGTGAGGGAGGTGCTCCCTTAGCTAATTCATAGATAATGATAGAATGTTGTGGTGGTGACATCATCTCATGGTGACATCATCGCATGAAGTGGAGCCGAGAGGATGTCCTTTGGATCACTTAGCTTGTCTGACTTCACCAGAGGAGTGAATGCAGTGTGTGTGTGTGTGTGTGTGTGTGTGTGTGTGTGTGTGTGTGTGTGTGTGTGTGTGTGTGTGTGTGTGTGTGTGTGTGTGTGTGTGTGTGTGTGTGTGTGTTCCTCTGATATCTTCGAAAAAATACATCTTTCCCCCCTTCCATCATGAACACAATCCACCAAACCAGTAAATGGTTCCCAATTCAATTGTTGATTTACACTACCAAGCTGCAAGCAAGTGGGGCTTTAAGATTGAAATATACATGAACTTATTGCAACAACAACCTATTCTTGTAATGGTCATCGTCTGATGAGGAAGAATCAGGCCAAAGCGCAGCAAATGTTCATGATTTTATTAAACTGAACACTAGAACAAAATAACAGCGTGAATAACCGAAACGGTCCTGTCAGGTGCAGAACACTAAACAGAAAACCACTACCCACAAAACACACAGGTGGGAAAAAGCTGCCTAAGTATGATTCTCAATCAGGGACAACGATATACAGCTGCCTCTGATTGAGAACCACTCCCGGCCAAACACAAAGAAATAGAAAACATAGAAATAAAGAAACTAGAATGCCCACCCTAGTCACACCCTGGCCTAACCAAAATAGAGAATAAAAGCCTCTCTATGGCCAGGGCGTGACAATTCTTTTTCATAATCCCTACCCTTTAAAGGCACATTGGAGCTTGTTTGAGTTATTAAACTAGGGGTCTATTCATTAGTGCTCACCGTAGCAAAATGTTTTGCAAAGAAAAGGAGTGTTTCTTATTGGACAAGTTCAGGTTAGTCCTACCCGTTTTGGCCTGTTTGAGTCTGTTTGGTTCCTGGATAATCCACCCAAGGACGCCATAGGCTCCCACTGGATCCCAGACAGGGATTGGTATATTGATTAGGTGTCAGTGAACATGCCTGAATTAAAACAGCCTTCGAATAATGAATGGTAATTGGGATCTGGGTAATTGCTTGGCTGGGTTTCAAACAGAGATCCACCCTTTCCTTCCTCAGGACCTTGAGAAGAGGGAAATGTGTTTGTGTACTTGTCTGTATGCTCACATGCGCGCGTGTGTGTGTGTGTGTGTGTGTGTGTGTGTGTGTGTGTGTGTGTGTGTCTCAAAATGTGCTGAGTCTGGGAGAATTCTGATGAATTAGAGCATTGAGAGCGTTATGATGATCTGAGCAGCCTCTGGGTGAGGTGTGACTACAGATGAGAGACATCAAGGGAAGAACTAGTCAGGGCTTTTCTGTCCTGTCCTCTTCATTCATACCGACTAGAGGGTTTGACAGACAAGGGAATTTAAAACCTGAATATATAGATGATCTTAATTTCAGCCAGTTTTCTACAGCTGGAAAATAATCCTGCAGCAACATGAAATGTGAATTATTTTGTGGATTAAAATGAATGGACATTTGTGTAGGGGTTGATACATTTTTCGAAAGAGAAAATCAAGTCTGAAATTTCAAAGTGGAAATTACAAACTTCAGAATCCCTTTTAAACCTCAAATACACGACACATTTGAAATGTCCTGCATAGAAGGAAAGTTATCATGCAACAGGGTGATCAAATGAAGATCCTACATCTGTAGTGGTAGATTTACCTAGTTCCCCTGAGTACAGGCCTGTAGCTGTATTTATTCACAGGCCTGCGTTCAGGACGTAAGTTTTAGAGTGCTTTGCAACACCTTTTGGACAGCTGCTCTTTCTACTCTGTAGGGCATGCCGTTGAGGTGCTGAGATTAAGCAGCAAAGCGTTCACCCTCCCAGCAACCATTCTGCCACAGGATGCTTAATCAGGAGTGCAAACACTGTAAGACACTGCAATTCTGAATGATAGAGATGAAAGGAGATAGCAGGCCTGAACTGTTGGTTGTGTGTGTGTGTGTGTGTGTGTGTGTGTGTGTGTGTGTGTGTGTGTGTGTGTGTGTGTGTGTGTGTGTGTGTGTGTGTGTGTAAGAGAGAGAGAGAGAGAGAGAGAGAATGAGAGAGAGAGACAGAGAGAGAGAGAGAGAGAGAGAGAGAGAGAGAGAGACAGAGAGAGAGAGAGAGAGAGAGAGAGAGAGAGAGAGAGAGAGAGAGAGAGAGAGAATGTGTGTACAATGCAGGAAGCATTAAGCCATCTGCAGAGACCTGATCTGTTGGCAGGGGCAGAAAACCTGCTGCTCTCATTTGTTAATGAGGACAATTAGCATGTGATATGTCATAATTCCACAACCACCATCTATCTCTCTCTGCTACAAGACACTCTTATCCAATCTTCTCCTCTCTCTGTTTCTCTCTCTCTCCCAGCCTCTTACACCCTGCACTGGGCATAGAGCCGAGCCACTCTCATAGCCTGAAAGCACAGTCATTTGATTACATCTGAACCAAAAGACAGGACACAGCGGAGCCCCAGAGGAGAGGGTCCCTCAGACAACACCAGCAACAACCACACATCAGTTGTGACCCCTTGGTACAGCCATGTTCTGTCTGTATAGGCTGATTCGGCCTGGGACATGACGTTGGGAACGTTGGGAACACCTTGCTGTGTTCTTATTACTGAAGAATTACATGGTAATAAGAACATGTCTTTTCTTAAAACTGCATTGTTGGTTAAGGGCTTGTAAGTAAATATTTCACTGTAAGGTCTACACCTGTTGTATTCAGCATTTCACTGTTGTATTTGGTGCATGTGACAAATCAAATTGGATTTGATGTTACATCATAATGTGTGAAACATGTTCATATCTTTGTGTTACTACAGCACATAAGGGGAATTATCTGCACTGTTGTTTTTAGAGGACCTGTGAAGCAGATAATCCAAGATCTTCTACTCCATTTAAGGAGGAAAAAAATGTTTTTCGAATCGTTTGGGGCCAGAAACCTTACAAAAAAACCAAAAGAAATCACACGTGAAAGGAACATGTGATAAAACATGTGGTTTATGGACACGTGTGAACACAGGTATAAAGGAATCACGTGAAAGGAACATGTGATAAAACGTGGTTTATGGACACGTGTGAACACAGGTATAAAGGAATCACGTGAAAGGAACATGTGATAAAACATGTGGTTTATGGACACGTGTGAACACAGGTATAAAGGAATCACGTGAAAGGAACATGTGATAAAACATGTGGTTTATGGACACGTGTGAACACAGGTATAAAGGAATCACGTGAAAGGAACATGTGATAAAACATGTGGTTTATGGACACGTGTGAACACAGGTATAAAGGAATCACGTGAAAGGAACGTGTGATAAAACATGTGGTTTATGGACACACAGGTGTAAAGGAACACAGGTATAAAGGAATCACGTGAAAGGAACGTGTGATAAAACATGTGGTTTATGGACACGTGTGAACACAGGTATAAAGGAATCACGTGAAAGGAACGTGTGATAAAACATGTGGTTTATGGACACGTGTGAACACAGGTATAAAGGAATCACGTGAAAGGAACGTGTGATAAAACATGTGGTTTATGGACACGTGTGAACACAGGTATAAAGGAATCACGTGAAAGGAACGTGTGATAAAACATGTGGTTTATGGACACGTGTGAACACAGGTATAAAGGAATCACGTGAAAGGAACATGTGATAAAACACGTGGTTTAGGAATCACGTGAAAGGTGTCACATGTCAAATAAAAACATTCACATGAGTCAAACATGTAGTTTTCAAACACCTGTGACATTTCACATACATTTTTTACATGTTGACTAATCAAAACGCAGACATGCGAGTCAGACGTGGTTTTAGGACAAATTTGACATGTTTTTCTGTAAAGGAAACAACACCCTGGTGCTCGCCTCACTGGGTTTACAGTGACACACACACACACACACACACACACACACACACACACACACACACACAAAAACATGCCTCCTCTCCTTTGGGCTTTTAACCATGGGCTGCCGGACTGGACCATCTGCTATCCTTCACTCCCTCCCTCCCTCTTTTCCTCACTTCATCTTTCTGTCACCTATTCACCTAGACTGCTCTATCTGTCACTCTCTCTTCCTTCCTCAGTCCCTCTCTATCTGTCATGTATTTAAATCTCTTTTTACAGCCACCCTCTTTATTTTATTTTCCTGCCTCCCTCTTTCTCTCTGTTTCTTCCCACATCTCTTATCCTCTTTCCTTCCCTGCATCATCTTCTCATCGATCTTCCAATTTGTCCCTTTCTCTCTTTTTTTCTGTCTGACTCAGCTGTTACTTTCTCTCCTCTCCTGCTTTCTGTCCTTCTATCTTTTCTCATTCTATTTCCTGTTCTGCCTCATGCCACTCTCTCTCTATCCCTCTCGTATCTCTCCTTATTTCTCATTCTATTTCCTGTTCTGCCTCATGCCACTCTCTCTCTATCCCTCTCTTCTCTCTCTTTATTCCTCATTCTATTTCCTGTTCTGCCTCATGCCACTCTCTCTCTATCCCTCTCTTCTCTCTCTTATTCCTCATTCTATTTCCTGTTCTGCCTCATGCCACTCTCTCTCTATCCCTCTCTTCTCTCTCTCTATTCCTCATTCTATTTCCTGTTCTGCCTCATGCCACTCTCTCTATCCCTCTCGTCTCTCTCCTTATTTCTCATTCTATTTCCTGTTCTGCCTCATGCCACTCTCTCTCTATCCCTCTCTTCTCTCTCTTTATTCCTCATTCTATTTCCTGTTCTGCCTCATGCCACTCTCTCTATCCCTCTCGTCTCTCTCTTTATTTCCCATTCTATTTCTGCTATGCCTCCTCTGTCCTTCCCTCTCTTTCTACTTTTCTCCCCTTCTCTCCCTCCCTCTCTTTCTCTTCCTCTCTCTCTCTTTCTCCTCTCATGCCCCCTTTCACCCTCTCCTTCTTCTTATCTTATATAATCTCAGCTCCAGCAGCATCCCACTCTGAACTCAAAGACTGTGTCTGTCTTCATCTGCAATGTGGGATTTGTCCCAAATGGCACCCTATTCACTATGTAGTCCACTACTTTTGACCAGGGTCCATACAGCTCTGATCAAAAGTAGGGCACCATATAGGGAATAGGGTGCCATTTTGGGACGCAAACTCTAAGTCTCTGGTCACTGAGAAGGGAGAGAGGAGGAGGTATAGACAGGCCTTTGTTGAGCTCCTTTAAAGAGGCGGAAAAGCCTTCAATGGCTGCAGATGCATGAACCCCACAAAGATGTCTCTGTCTGTCCTTCATTCCTTCACATCGTTTCCTTCATTCTCCTTGGCTTACATAACCCCAGCGGTCGGTGAATCTATCCCCTAATACTTCTGTCACTGTAGTGAAGGCTAAGCATCCAGTCAGGCTGCAAGGAAATGCACACCCCAAACACACACACATTATATACAATACAACACACACACACTTGTCCATAAATCCCGTAGGCGCAAACACACATGACCAATATTCACTTCCTCTCTCCCTCTTTCCCTCCTCTCCTCCCTCATCAGAAAATACAATGTTAAATCATGAAGTGTCAGAAAAGCAAAAGGTATCACAGAACAGTACACAGGCTGAATGTTTACTTTAGGTGGTTTACTGGAGGTCATGGGTTTCTGGTTAGTTAAAATGACAATGGGTGCATCTCAATAGTCCTAAGTTCCCCTCCTTGTCTCCTTTCCTTCATCTGCTCTGATGAGTGTAAAACTACTTGATAGGTGAAAGCAGATTCCCAAAAATACCCATCAACCATATTGCTTTTATCCATCCTGCGGCAAGGAGACAGAGTAAAGAAAGGAGACAAGGGGAAGAAGCCACTTTAGACTGTAGAGATGCAGCCCTGGGCTGCCTGCCTGGAAGTGTTGTGTAAATCAACATGGATGATGGATGAGGTCTCATATCACACAGACATAGACTGACACTTCATTTATCCACCGCCTTCCCTTCTTTAAGTACTCTAAAAAATATTATCTCTATCTCTCTCTCTGTCTAGGTCCATGTCTCGATCTCACTCTATTTCTCTTTCTCCCCCTCTCTCTGTGTAGTTCTCTCTATCTCTCTTTCTCTCAATCGCTCTCTGTCTTTCTCTCTCTCTGTATTTCTCTATCTCTCAGCCCCCCTCTCAGTTTCTCCCTCTCAGTCTCTCACTCTCTCTTATATATGAAAGGAGTGGACAGGTTTCCACCATATTGCATTCACCTGTCAGATCTTGTCAGAGCAGAGGTCATGAGGGGGTGCTACAGTAAATGTCCTTATCCTCAACTCATCATTGTCTTTCAAGTGAGGACATAGAAAGAGAACTCACAGATGAGATGTAGCTTCATCATTTCCTAATTGTGACAGTTGAAAATAGGCCATTACAGGCACTAGCAATACATCAATCAGCATCACTTCCAGTTTACAGTCTTTCAATAAAAATATATATGTGCCAAATTAGAAAAAACAAATAGGTGTGTAAGGTGTTTCTATCTTAACCAGAACATATTAAAAGAATGGCCAACCAACAGTAACAAGACATGGGAATATTCCCACATCTTTTAATTAAAGCCTC
The DNA here is from genome assembly GCF_018296145.1 of Oncorhynchus tshawytscha. Classification (NCBI taxonomy): domain Eukaryota; kingdom Metazoa; phylum Chordata; class Actinopteri; order Salmoniformes; family Salmonidae; genus Oncorhynchus; species Oncorhynchus tshawytscha. Next base: position 16,443,378 of record NC_056451.1, read on the forward strand.
TTTGTACAAGACAAACACGTGTTCATAAAATCCCAACAGATAAACCTCAGAAGATAAAAAGGCTTGAATAGCAGTGAGATACAGGCCAAGGCCATCCCTGAACAGCGATCGGGTGATGACTGATGACCAGCAGCGCACACTGTACTATACTATACTGCCATGTACCTGAACTGTTGGCAAATGTAACATGCAGGCAGCGCAGACTCAGGCCACCATATGTCATCAACATATAAGCGGCGGGGGCGACACTGCACAGCACCGGAGTCAGCAGCGCGCCGGTACAGGCTGCAGGAGCACATCGTTCAATTTGTAATGGATGGATGCTTTAAAAATAAAGGATTCAGTATAGGCTAAACCATTTAATAATAAAAAATAGTCCTTCATATTAAGATATACTGATTAGAGACAGGATCCGTAGACCACTCATTTACATTGATTAGATGTGGATTATGCATGAATAATCTTACAGGACCAAATTGAGTCATACAATGAATCTCTACATGAATTAACAGGTACTGCGAATTAAGGCGACATATTGCATTCCATGATGGGAATATTCAAGGATATTTCAAATAACATATTTGATATTGCATATCACTGTTAGGCTACATTGTTTCAGAGATTTTTTCTTATCATAGGCTATGGCTCAAATTCTGAAGCAATGTCTTACATTAGGCTATAGGCCTAATCTAAATGGTCATAAATAGGGACAGGCATTGGACCGGCACAAGCCTATCCAACCTGTGTAGCCTAATGATTGCACACCTTGTGTGGCATTCTGTAGAGCAGACTGGGTAATTAGCATGGTAATGCATTATTGAATGCGTGTCCCATCATACCACCATCCCGATGAAGCGCATAGTCTGTTTAATCGCTCCTCCCAATAAACGTGAAACCTAATCACAATTGTTTTACCTTTCATCTTCTCCGGAACAAGCACGCCCTGTTTTCATCAAATAAAGCTCTTATCGGATAATTATCGTCTATAACCTAACATCTCAATATGCAGGAAAGCCAACAGACACCCTCACGAGCATCTCACCAAAAACTGCAGAATTTAACCCGTCACGCACCAGGCGGCGAATTTATTTGAAGAATCTCATCACATCCACCACACGTAAGAAATAATTATCCCCTTAGCTCACTCACCTTTAAATTCACACTATCTCCTCCGTATTGACAGAGTAGGCAACGTTATAACGGGATTGCAGGAGAAATATGTTGCCTAACCTATTGATGCATGTATTTCTCTCCCTTCTTGGCGTCACCCTCCCTCTCAACCTCGCCCCCCAAGAGCAGCACTTGACGACTGGGGCTGAACATTTGAAGATGCTCAGAATATGTCGGTTTTTGCTCTCGATCGGAGCCGCTCGACTATTCTCGGTAAACACCGGATTCGATTGCCCCAAGCAGGGCAATGATTGCTGGTTGTTTGTCTTTTTAACTGAAGGAATTGATCTTCGTTTAACAAAACGTTATAATAGCTGCATTGTGTATAGGCTACTCAGCTGAGAGGTAGAAGTGAAGGCTGTGTCAAGGGATTTAGTTCAACCTCAATCGAGTATATCTATTATGCATTAAAACATCCCAAAGCCCAGACTATGCCTAAATGAAGTGACAGGACACAGTAAACATTCGTCCATTGACTGCCATGAATTGGCCTAAAAACACTTTATGAAATGGCAGGTAGCCAAAATATTATAAAACATCTAAACATATGGCATAAGAAATCCCCCCCCCCCAAAAAAATACAAACACAATTTAACAAATCACTCAGAGGTTCAGTACAAAAGGTTTATTGGTCGGTAAATAAAGACACATAACTCCTAGACATACAAAGATGTAAATGGACGAGCAGCATTAAGACAATCAGTTCGGTCCTTTTTCTAAGATTGAAGACGTGTCCCTTCAGCAATCACAGCTGGTGAAGACAGACACCTGGTATATTCAACACTATCCTCGTAAAATAGGCACTAATATATATATTTGTTATCTTTATACAAAAGGCGAGAGGATGGCTTTTAATCAGTATAGATAAAAGATCAGGAGAGGGAGGAAAGACAGGAAAAGAGGAAGAGTATTAAATAAATGACTGGGATAGGCAGTAAATGATCTCATCTATTCCTCCGTCTCCTCTATGTTAACTCATATTTATATCATTTTTTATGAACACAAATATATTCAGAGCATTTCTCTGCATGTATTTTCTCTCTACCCTCATAAACATAGGAATAGATTTCCATCTCTTGGGTTTGTTTGTCTTCTTATCAGAGTGAATACATTCTCAACTATCTAGTCTAGTTGGTCATACAGGTGGATGTCTCCTCTCACCAGCCTTTCACGCCTGTGTCCCAAATAGCACTCTATTCCCTACATAGTGCAGGGCTCTTTGTCAAAAGTAAGTAATAGGGTCCCATTTGGGATGCTGCCACTGTCTCTTGTACATCCCAATCCTCCCCTCTCTCAGGTGTCTAATGGTCTCCAGCCCCTCCAGGGTAGTAGTACTGTAGTTACCACTCCTCTGAGGCCTGGTCCTGCTACTGTTCTCTATACAGGTGGAGGTGGGTGTTGCATGCTATGCAATCACACACACACACACACACACACACACACACACACACACACACACACACACACACACACACACACACACACACACACGTCTGTCTGTGGTCTTCTCTGGAACCGTAATGCCTTCTCCCTGGCCTTGTAGACAGGGTCATATTAACCTGACGGTAGAAAACAGACTAAAACAGGGAGGGATTACCTGAACATGTCCAATAAGAAACACTAGTGTTTGTTTTCTGTTGCATATGGTTTTGCTACAGTATGCACTAATGAATACCACCCAGGTGAGTTTGGTCTTTGTTACATTATCTTCCTCCCCCTGGCCTGGCCTTTGGCTCCTGGCTGGGCCCTGGGTTTGGGGGCTGAGAGGACATGGGTTACCAGGTCCACTCTCTGCTGTAATATACCAGTTAGCAGGAACTCAGCACTGAGGACGTGGAGAGAAGCAGAGCGAGCAGGAGCACAGAGAGACCAGTCCTCCCCACACGATATCACTAGGGTCCGGGCCTGGGCCTTCTGAGTGGAGGGCATCGTGGAGAGGAAGCGAGCTCCGCTACAGACGATGATGTCCTTCATCTGGGCTGGCTCTGGTAACACTGACCCGGTCACATGGACCTCATAGCCCTGAGAGAGGAGAGGGCATGCTCTTATTTGGAGTTTCATTTTCCCCCTTTAAATGTACAAATCAGTGCGTTCACTAAGGCTAAGAAGACAGTTTTATAAACAGGAAGTAAAAAGGAAAGAATAAGATAATAGATAATAGCCTGCTTGCTGTTCAGTCAGAACTGAGTTAATGGGAGAGCTGCCCATTAAACACAACCACAACATTAACAGTTAGTGCAGCTTGCCTGTGATAAGGTCTGTTTTTATTTGATTTTTAATACATTTGCAAAAAAAAATCTAAAAACCTGTTTTGTCATTATGGGGTATTGTGTGTAGACTGAAATGATCATTTAAAAAACATCTATTTTAGAATAAGGCTTTAACATACCAAAATGTGGAATAGGTCATAAACTGAATACTCTCTGAATGCACTGTATGTATACATCTACCTCGTACCCCTGCACATCAACTAGGGAATGGTAGTCCTTGTATACAGCCAAGTTATTATTACTCATTGTGTATCTATTATTACTGTTATTATTACATGTTTAACTATTTTCTTTCTCTCTGCTTTGTTGGGAAGGGCCCGTAAGTAAGCATTTCAGTAGTCCACACCTGTTGTTCAGGAAGCATGTGACAAATAACATTTGATTATACAGAAACCCATCATCTCAGGACACGGCTTTAGTGTGTCTTGTCTTGTCAACAGTCTATGGTGTGTAGTCGTAGATAAAATGAGGCCATCGGGAAGTGTGGATTGTTCACACAGTGACAAACCCATCTAAATGACTCAGGAGAATGTATGTATGCAGAACAATACCTGGGTTCCTATGAGTCATTATTTGCCTAGTGCCTGCACTCTCCTAGGGGGGTGTGTGCGCATTGCCTATTTGAATAAACATGGATGGGAGACACAAAGATACAAGCACAGCGGGGGGGCATGCACACGCACACAGAGTTGGGACATTAACACACAAACATAAAGGGATGAATTGGGCAAATGGATGGATGGAGGAGAGGAGAGTGTGTGTACCTGTAGTAGAGGTTGGGTGCTGGCGGTCCTCAGTGATTCCTCCAGACAGAAGCTGAACTTGTTCTCCTGCTCCCTATCCTTCACCAGGTACCTGTCAGTAGGTAGGAAACGACCCACCTTACCACACTGAGGGGGGGAGAGAGTGCAGAGAAAGAAGGGAAGGGTTTGAGGCTAAAACGGGGCTCTGACTCCAACCATGATCAGATAGTCATTATACTAAGAGAAAAATGTCTCAGAAGTACTTGTACAAAATTGTCCCCAATTGTACAAAAGCACTTCCAGAAAGAACTCCAACCACCCCATTACACATAACAGTGATGTGCATTCTATTTTTACAATCTTCAGGTCCATCTTCACTTCCTGGTTGGGGGGGTGGGGACTAACCTTATCCAGCCAATCGGTGGTGACGACGGGCACGCCGCGGGCCACAGCACACAGGAACTTGACGGTGCGTCGGACCCGGTCAGTCACCAGGTGGGTCATGTCAGCCACGCCCTTCGCCAGGCTGCCCCCCAGACAAGACACCACCTTCCCCCCCTCCTCATCCACCACTCCTGTAAACAACACCTGAGAGGGGGGGGTCAAAGAGAGAAGGACAGAAGGAGGGAGAGAGGGATGAGGCAGAGGAAGGGAGGGCTTTGAAAACCCACATACACAACTGTGCATCAGAGATTTATGCTCGAACACACAGACACTAAACACACACACAGACACTAAACACACACACAGACACTAAACACACACACTAAACACGCACAGACATGTCCATTAGCTTACCTTGTAGGACTGTGTGGCGGCCCTTGCTGGGCCCAGTGTCCCAGGGGAGGAGAGGGAGGACAGGGGAGAGGCAGAGGAGGAGCGAGGGGTCCTGGCTAGTGGTGATGATTCCACAGGGGCCCTACGTTTACCTCTACCCTTACCTGTAGGGGTCTGGGGCACCTGAAGCAGAGGAGTAGGGGGTGGAAGAAGAGAGAGAGGAGGAAGAGAGTGAGCAGGAGGAGAGAAGAGAGGGGGAAGAGAGGAAGAAAGAGAGAGAGAGTATCATTAGTCAGTAATACAGGGTGTATACAAACTGACAGTTACGCACATTGAACCACTTAATTCATTACTAGGGCTGTTATGCAAAGATGTCAGTGTACTCCTAACGGACAGAGAGATGTCAGAGTACTCCTAACGGACAGATAGATGTCAGAGTACTCGTAACGGACAGAGAGATGTCAGTGTACTCCTAACGGACAGAGAGATGTCAGTGTACTCCTAATGGACAGAGAGATGTCAGAGTACTCCTAACGGACAGAGAGATGTCAGTGTACTCCTAACGGACAGAGAGATGTCAGAGGACAGAGAGATGTCAGTGTACTCCTAACGGACAGAGAGATGTCAGTGTACTCCTAACGGACAGAGAGATGTCAGAGTACTCCTAATGGACAGAGAGATGTCAGAGTACTCCTAACGGACAGAGAGATGTCAGAGTACTCCTAACGGACAGAGAGATGTCAGTGTACTCCTAACGGACAGAGAGATGTCAGTGTACTCCTAACGGACAGAGAGATGTCAGAGTACTCCTAACGGACAGAGAGATGTCAGAGTACTCCTAACGGACAGAGAGATGTCAGTGTACTCCTAACGGACAGAGAGATGTCAGAGTACTCCTAATGGACAGAGAGATGTCAGTGTACTCCTAACGGACAGAGAGATGTCAGAGTACTCCTAATGGACAGAGATGTCAGAGTACTCCCATGGCTGAGGGAGAGAGAGAGAGATAGATGCCTTGGGAGTCACTGAATGATGTTAATTGAAATCATTACTCTAGTGGGAAATGGCTGAGTCAGTGTATGAAGAGAGTGGAGCTGGGTGTGGACAGAAATTGAGTGCATAGCTTTTCAAAGGGTTGTCTATTAGAAGGGAGCAGATGGAGAGAGAGAGAAAGAGGGAGAGAGAGAGAGAGAAAGAGAGAGAACATTACCACAGAGTCCAAAACAGGTTCCTCTTTTTTCTTTATCTGAACCGTCAACTGCCTGCCTCGGACTTTCCTCTGCACAGCACCAGCCTCTTCCTCTTCCATCTTCTCACTCTGTCTCTCCATACTCTTCTCCTCCTCTGCTATCTTTTTCACCTGTGCAGTGGAGGCTCTGCCCCTCTTTGCTGGAGTGGATGCAGGTTTCTCCTCTTTCTCTCCTTCCTCCTCTACAGCCCTGCATCTCCCTCCCCTCTGAACCTTAGCTTTCCTCCGGGGAACCTTGAACCCACTGTTCTCCTCCTCCTCTTCCAGCCCCCTCTTCCTCCCTTTCCCTCTCCCACCTGTTTTAGACTCCACTCCCTCTTCACTTGGAGTGTCCCCTCCTAATGTTGTAGTGGTGGATTCAGGTGTGTTGTCTTTCTGGCCGGCTCGGCCCCGGCCTCTTCCATTCCCTCTAGGAGCGGGGGAGTCCTCTGTTACCTGGGCTGGAGTGGTTTCTTCATCTGCTACTACAGGGTCTGGCTCATTGGTTTTGGCAGTTTTATTCTGCCCTCTAATGGTACCACCAGCCTCCTGAGAATCAGCCTTCTCATTAATAACAGGGTGTGGACTATCATCCTCAACCTTCTGGCTTCTCCTGCCTCTGGCTGTGGGCTTGTGGGCTGGAGGCTGCTCACTCTGCCTGTTACTGGGGGAGACAGACTCTGTTCCAGTCTTCCTCCTTCTGCCTCCTCCCCTCCCTTTGCTCTGAGAGCTCACGCTATCCACGATACAGGTGGAGACCTCCGAGTTGGTGGAGCTGTGGGAGTTGGTGGAGCTAGAGCGGGTTCTCCTGGCAACAAACTGTTCGCTGGAGAGAATGTCCTGCACTGTGACCTCCACAGCAGCAGGGGGAGCCACAACCGTCCCGACCAACGTCCTTCTCCTGGTGCTGTTGCGGGTGGGGTTGTCTGGACCCGGGGCTGGCTCTGTGGTGCTGGTGGTCTTCCTGCCCCCTCTCCCTCTGCTCCCCAGGGTGTCTATGCTGGATCTCTCAGAGCTGACAGAGTTGGAAGAGTTGGAGCGAGACCTAGTTATACTAGCTGGGACTGGTTCTGGTGTGCTGGACAGAATATTAAGTTCAGGTTGTGGTTCCGTTGTGGGTGGAACCGTGACGGTTCTCCTGGTTGTTGCTCTGCGACCTCTCCTGGATGTTTTTAGCTCATTTTCGTCGTCTTTCTTGGCTTGTTTTTCTCCTTGTTCCTTCGCCTGTCGTTCTTTTATCTCCTTTTCTTTCTCCTCGACTTCCCTCTTTTCTCTTTCCTTCTTCTCCCTCTCCAGTTTTTCTTTCAGGTTTCTCTCCTTCTCTTCCTTTTTCTTCTTCAATAGTTCTCTCTCCTGTTTTCTCTTCTCTTCCCTTTCCATTTTTTCTTTCTCCGATCTTTGCTTTTCTGCTTGTTCTCCCTCTATCCTCTCTTTCTCCACCCTTTCTCTCTCCAATTGTTCTTGCTTCCCTTTTTCCTCCCTCTCCAGTCTGTTCCTCTCTTCTATTTCTTTCCTCTCCCGCTCTATTCTTTCTTTTTCTTCCTCTAATCTCTCCTTCTTTTCTCTTTTTGTCCTCTCGCACTGCAGTCTTTCTTGCTCTTCTCGTTCCTTCCTTTCCCTCTCAAGCCGCTCTCTTTTCTCCTGTTCTGTTTTCTCCTGTTCTGTTTTCTCCTGTTCTGTTTTCTCCTGTTCTGTTTTCTCCTGTTCTGTTTTCTCCCTCTCCATCCTTTCTGTTTCTTCTCTTTTCTCTCTCTCCATCCTTTCTGTTTCTTCTCTTTTCTCCTGTTCTGTTTTCTCTCTCTCCATCCTTTCTGTTTCTTCTCTTTTCTCCTGTTCTGTTTTCTCTCTCTCCATCCTTTCTGTTTCTTCTCTTTTCTCTCTCTCCATCCTTTCTGTTTCTTCTCTTTTCTCCTGTTCTCTTTTCTCCCTCTCCATCCTTTCTGTTTCTTCTCTTTTCTCCCTCTCCATCCTTTCTGTTTCTTCTCTTTTCTCCCTCTCCATCCTTTCTGTTTCTTCTCTTTTCTCCCTCTCCATCCTTTCTGTTTCTTCTCTTTTCTCTCTCTCCATCCTTTCTGTTTCTTCTCTTTTCTCCCTCTCCATCCTTTCCGTTTCTTCTCTTTTCTCTCTCTCCATCCTTTCTGTTTCTTCTCTTTTCTCTCTCTCCATCCTTTCTGTTTCTTCTCTTTTCTCCCTCTCTATCCTTTCTGTTTCTTCTCTTTCCACACTCTCTAATCTCTCATCTTGTTCTTTAAGTTCCTGTTCCATCCTCTCTCTGTCCTGTTGTTCCTTCATAACCCTTTCTGATTCTACTTTTCCCTTCTGCAACCGTTCCTTCTCAGGCTGTTCTTGTCTTTCCTTCTCTATTCCCTCTTCCTCAAGTCTTTCTTTTTCTCCCTCTTTCTGTTGTTTCACACTCTTTCTTCCTCTTCCCCTCCTCCCTTGCTCAACCACCTCCGCCTCTTCTTCTTTCTCACTCTCTTCCTCCTCAGGCAACACCTCTCTCCTCCCTCCGCCTCCTGCGGTGTTCACAGCCTTCCCCTTCCCTCTCATCTGCGTTTTCAGAGTCTCAGAGCTCTCCTCCTCTCCTCCTCTAGCTCCTCTTCTACCTCTACTGCTGACTCCGCTTGTCCCAGCCTCAGACTCTTTCCCTCGCTCTCTCTGAGCCCGTCCTTTAGCTTTGGTGTCCTCCTCCTCCTCTTCCTCAGTGTCACAAGTACCCATAGGCTGAGTTTCAGCGGTGGAGATGTGGGAGCTGGTGAGGAACTCACTAGGTTGTGTCTCCTCCTCTTCTACTCTCCCTCTCTGGGACCTTCCCCTCCTTCTGGGTGATGGAGGTTTGAGTTCTTCCTCCTCATTATCATCATCATCCTCAGCAGCAACAGCAGTAAACATGGGCTGGGTTTCAGCAGTGGAGAGGTAGGAGCCGACAGTCTGTCTCTCTTCCTCGTCTACTGTCTGTTTTTGGGTCCGTCTTCTTCTGGGCGAGTCTGGTTTGGCTTCTTCCTCATCATCACTCTCCTGGACCGTGTCCAGAGTTTGAGCTGTGGAGAGGTATTGGTTGGTCAGAACCTCACCAGTCTGGGTCTCCTGCTCCTCTTCCTCTCTCTCCCTTGCTCCTCCAGATCTCCCTCTCCTTACTGGGGTCAGGGGCATGGCCCCAACCAAATCTTCCTCCTCCTCACCGTCCTCTTCCTCATAGGCAGACATGGGCAGGGTTTCAGTCGTAGCAACATTGGGGGTCTCCTCTTCATCTTCCTCCTCTGTGTCACTGCGAGGCTGGGCAGCATAAGCCTGTGTTGCCTCCAGGACAAAGTCCACCTGCCTGTTCCTCCCGAACACCGCAGACCTCTGGCCCAGGCCAGGCTCCTCTCTCCCCCCTCCAGATCCATAGGTCTGGGTGGCCTCCAGGTCAGAATCCCCACCTGGGAAGCTGAATGCCTGGGTGCTCTCTGAGGCCTGGTCCCTGGCCTGGAGGTGGCTGCTGTCTGACAGACCCAGCTGGGAGGAGCCTCGGCTGGGCTGCTCCTCCCGGTCCTCCCCCAAGGAAGGCTCCAAACCGTAGGGCTGCGTAGCATCCAGGGTTGGTTCCACTGGAAGGCTGCTCTGATGGCCCTGGTTCTGGGCCTCCAACACAAATGACTGGGTCTCGGCCACCACAAAGTCATCGTCCTCCTGGCTGTCTGATGCAGAGCAGGACAATGCTGCTGTAGGCCTCAGCACAGGAGGGAGAGCTGGGCCTGAGGAGGAAAGATAGAGAGACAGATGAATATGAATACAAATGAATATGGCAGATTCACAGTTTCCACTGGAAATGTATCATCCCTTGTCAAAGTCCATGGCTGTGTCCCAAATGGCACCCTATTCCCTATATTTATTATTTTACCTTTATTTAACCAGGTAGGCCAGTTGAGAACAAGTTCTCATTTACAACTGTGACCTGGCCAAGATAAAGAAAAGCAGTGCGACAAAAACAACAGCACAGAGTCACACATAAACAAACGTACAGCCCTATGGACCCTGGTCAAAAGCAGTACATTACATAGGAATCAGGGTGTGATTGAAGATGCAAACCATACAATCCATGACTTACGTCTGAAGGGGTCAGAGGGACAGAAGAAGGCCTGAGTCTCCATCTCCTCCTGTACTGACGATGCCAAAGGGGTGGAGCACTTCTGATGAGGGCCAGGGGAACCCCCCAGGGGGGGCAGCCCAGGGCCAACTGCCCCCTCTCTGAGCCGACATGCAGTCTGTCCCTGGCCTGCCTCTCCTGGTCCATCCTCTTCTGTATCGCTGTCCATCCTGAAGTCACTGGGCTCACTGAGGTCCGACTCCGGGACCATCCCTGCTGGGGGCCGACACCGGGACCATCCCTGCTGGGGGCCGACACCATCCCTACTGGGGGCCGACTCCGGGACCATCCCTGCTGGGGGCCGACTCCGGGGTTTGGGCTCCAACCTCTCCTCCTCAGCATCTGTGTCAGCATCAGAGTCCTGAGACCTGAGAGCGATTGTCTTGGTAACAGCACCGGTTGTTGTTGTAATTGTGGGTGATGGAAGCACGGCCTGTCGCGACGCTAACACCGCATCCTCCGTTACCGTGGTGACATTAGGAGGAGGAAGGTTCATGGTCTGTGTGGAGTCTTCCTCTAAGTCAGTGTCGCTGTCAGACCTGATCTCCAGAGGAGCAGCAGCTGCAGGTCCTACACTGGTGGGTGGATTAAGGAGCTCCGCTGTTCTGCTGCTAGCCGGAGGGGTAAACGGGCTGTCTTCTTCATCAGTATCACTGTCCAATAGGATCTCCTGGGGACCAGCAATCCCTGTTCTGATCCCACTAGAATCTGATTCTGGAACTGTTTTGGAATGTGTGTCTGTGTCCTCCTCTTCCACATCTGTGTCAGTGTCTAGGTGGAATTCTACGGGTGGTACTGCAGGGGCAGGATCGTCTGGTTTCTCAGCCGGATCGGATACGAAGGAGGTAACATTGGTAGCACTGTCTGACACATCATCATCATCATCCACATCTGTATCACTGTCCAGGTGTATCTCTGTTGGCTGCACCACTGGGACAGAATCTACTGGTTTCCTCTCCACATCGGCAGCAGTTAGCATTAACTTAACGTCACCGTCCATAGTATCCCCTTCCTCTACATCAGTATCACTGTCCATGTGGATCTGGCCTGGGTCAGAGTCTGTAGTAGGAGGTTCTGTTGCGGCTGGTGGCTTAACAGCATTTACAGGTGCAGACAGCCCCATCTCCTCCTCTCCCTCTACGTCTGTGTCACTGTCCATGTTAAACGTGTCCCCTGTAGACACCATTGGTGCAGAGGGGGTTAATCGATCTCTCTCAGCTTGACTGACCTGGTTCACCACTGACACATCCTCCTTTCCTCTTGTCCTTTTGCCAGTTTCCTTCTCTCCTAGTGCCTCTGTGCCTTCCTTCCCCTCCTCCTCTTCTTCGCTGTCGTCCACTATCACTTGAGCTCTTCTTCTCCTGGGCTGCTGTCTCGGTCCATCCATGTCGCTCTCCTCCTCACTGAAGCTCACTATTTTCTTGGGTCTGTTTTTAGCAGAGGAGGAGGGAGTGATGGGGCTCTCGTCCTCACTGTTAGACATACAAGGAAAGGAGACTTCACTTTAAAAACAACGGAATACAAACACCCACTGTATTCTAGTATATATGATATATTTATAGTTTAAAATATAATTCAATACTTAAGTGTTTAGTGATGATATCAGGTTACTGAAGTGTAAATGAATGGATGGATGGGAACTTTACCTCTCTGGAATGACTTTGGTTGTAGGACTGAGGAATGTAGAACAGGTGGGACTGGACATGTGTGAGTCAGAATCAGAGACTAACAGAGAAAGAGAGAGAACGAAAGAGAGAGAGAGGTAGAGAGAGAGAGAGAGAGAGAGAAAGGAGAGAAATAGGTATTTACAAAACACTGAAACAAAGCTAGATGAGAGCACCATGTGTTGAGATTACAGCAAGTGAAATAATAAACATCATTTTACCAAAGAACTTTCCCCATTTGTCTCTCCGCCCCTCTTGCTCTCCATCGGAGTCAGACTCAGGCACCAGTGTCCTCTCAGGCTGTGTGGGGGTTTGTTCAAATGACAGGGGTTTGGCCAGATTTTTACCCTTTCCACCCAGCTCAGTTAACGATGGTGCCCCAATCTCTCCATTAACTCCTCTACCCTCAGTCTTCGGTGTGCCAGTCTCTCGTCCCAGACCTTGGCCGCTAGGGCTTCCTCTGAGCTGGGCCTTCCTGTCTGGCCCTGACCTCCTTCCCCTTCCAGAGTGTGCGTTTGTCGGGTTCTGCATGTGCCCCTGTCCCCCCCTCTGGTCCACAGAGACATACTGGCAGGGGATGTCAGCTATTACCACACACTCTCCCTCGGTCAGAGCGTAGCGGACGTGAGGGGTCAGTTTGGTCCGGCCCTTCCTTGTCCCGTTCATGCTGCCCAGGTCCCACACTAAAGCCTCTGTCTCCATGGCGGCAACGTTGCCGTGACGACGGTTGCCGCGAAACATTGAGATGGAGATGATGGTGTGTTGCTTGGATACGGAGCGGGCCACAAGGGGCAGGGAGCAGGAGTCTGGGTTTCGACCTAACACATTTTCTCCCTGGTAGAGAGGCAACTCTGAGAGAGAGAGAGAGAGAGAGAGAGAGAGAGAGAGGAGAGGTAGGGGGAGTATCAATGAAATACTGCTTTTAGCAGCAAATAAACTGACATAATTATTTCATGAAATACTTTGAGTTTGTATATATTTTTTATTTATTTAACCTTTATTTAACTAGGCAAGTCAGTTAAGAACAAATTCTTCTTTACAATGACGGCCTACCGGGGAACAGTGGGTTAACTGGTCTAGGAACAGTGGGTCAACTGCCTTGTTCAGGAGCAGAACGACAGATTTTTACCTTGCCAGCTCGGGGATTCAATCTAGCAACATTTCAGTTACTGGCCCAACGCTCTAACCACTAGACTACCTGCTGAATATCTCAAATCTTGTGTTGATGAAACAAAGTAAGAGGGAAAGCAATGCATGCTACAAAATGCCAGCAATGCGAGATGTTGTACAAGTCTAGGCATATTTGTAAAGGTTAAAAGATTATAGAAAGGATGGGGACATAACTGGGCTCTACTCACCAGTCTCTGTGATGTGTTTATTTTTTAACACCCTGAGTTTGGCCAGTGGCTCTCCTCGCTTCTCTCCATCCTCCTCCTCCTCTGACTCTTCCAATATTGAGTCATCGATCAGCTGTGTTGCCTCCATTCACCTTTCAATCTAAAATCAGCCAAAGGGACAGAAAACATGGCAGCAAAACAGTAATTAGTTTGACAACTAGATTGTTTTATCAGGATGCACTGGCTAGCTAACGTTAGTTAGCTAGCAAGCTAACTAGCTAAGTTAGCAGAACGTTTCTAAATGTGACTATCCGTCACTTATTCAGTAAACAAGGCCACCAATTACCATAAAGAACACGTTTTACCTTCAAGCCAGCTAGGTGGGCAGATAACTTGCTAACGTTAGTGGGTAAAGCAATTTGATCAGTAACATCAAAAAAAGGTAATCGTGGTCATGAATTAACGTTTTGAATACAGCTCGAGACGTTAAAGTTAGTTACAAATTCGATCATTCAAAGGCACGTTAATGGTCTAACGTTAGCGAGTTAGCAATCTAGTCCACAGTCCAGTTCATGTCATGTCTCTGGACTGGAGTCTGGGAAATGTCTGTACAAAATACAGGACAGCAAAGGTAATTGCTAAAGCAATCATCAAATGCCAGTGTATTGCAAATACTCGAGCAATGTCTCAATCATGTGTGCAACTGTTAATAGAACACATTGGTTATGGAAATTCACTTTTTCTTTAAAACAGCACACTTACCGTGCATGCCTTTCGAACAATGAAAAACAATGTACATTTCCGGTAGAATATCTGCCCGCCTTCGGTGGGTGGGACCATAATATTATTGATCGAAACGGCTGTCAGTTATACTCTGATTTGTGATGATTGGGTAAAAGAACCTCGATCATTATTATTAAGGACTTGATTGGACATGAAAGGAATGGCATTTCTTGGCGCTACGAGTGACTCGAGATTTCACGGAAGGACCAATGGAATGGTCTAAAACCTCCGCCTACACTGGGCACCCGGCCATGCAATACGAATTCGACATTTTTTTTACTGCGCTGTAAAGAATCTCCACTAAAGCGCCTTTTCCTCATTCGGAGCGATCCAATGACATTTTACTTTATTATAGGAATAGGAGTGAATCTTCCCATTATTATTCGGATAGTTTGGGATCCGGTATCATTATCATCCGTGTTTACACAGCTATTTCCCCTCTCTAGTGTCTGTTCTCTGTTTCTTTTATGAACGTATAGTATTTGAATACATTAAACGGTGTACACATTTCCCAACTCATTAACGTTCCCTTATGTTGTTTCCTTTAATATTATAACAATTGAATGGGAAGAGTAAGAGCATACCATTCTTAAATATATATCTTCTGGCTATTGCACCAATACTAATTTAGGCCTATTCTATTGTGTTCATGAATATTCATAGTTTTGTTCCATTTTGAGGCAGTTCAAGCCTTATTGCTGCACTTAATCTTATCCAGATGCTACTCTGTTGTCATAGCGGGAATAGCGCTGATTTGGGCCTGTAATATGTTTTCCTAATGGAAGAATGTGTTCATTCCCATGCTGTGAGTTTGTTATTCCAATGATATAACTAACTTTCCTCCTCTCTGGCCCATGATGATGGTATGCATCAACAGCCTCCCTAGTGTATCAAACTTTGTGACTAAAGCACTCACAGTACTCAACAAAAAACACATATCTTTCTATCTCAGATTTCACATTGTTGATAGAATTATAACTTATAACATCTGTCAGTCAAACAGTATCCCTATTGGTACAGGAAAAATGAGGACAAGACAAGAGATGAACATTAGCTCATTTATTCGCAGTCACAAGGGGTGTGTCTACATTACTATAATATTTCCCATTAGATTTTTTTTTTTAAAAGCTCAACATTGGTTTTAGGTCCCCTTGAACTTTTTCTTGCTTCTAAGTTACTTTGAGGTTGTTTTTTTCCCATGTGGTTTCACAGCTTCATTTGGCCTTTCGAATACAATCTTCATCTTCAAAGCTGTCTTTAAGCGTCATCGTCTTCAGCCTCCTCCTCGAACTCTCCCTCTTCCTCAGCGGTGGCGTCCTGGTACTGCTGGTACTCAGACACCAGGTCGTTCATGTTGCTCTCTGCCTCAGTGAACTCCATCTCGTCCATGCCCTCTCCAGTATACCAATGCAAGAAGGCCTTGCGGCGGAACATGGCAGTGAACTGCTCAGAGATACGCTTGAACAGCTCCTGGATGGCTGTGCTGTTGCCGATGAAGGTGACAGACATCTTGAGGCCGCGGGGTGGGATGTCACAGACAGCGGTCTTCACATTGTTGGGGATCCATTCCACAAAGTAGCTGCTGTTCTTGTTCTGGATATTAAGCATCTGCTCGTCCACCTCCTTCATGGACATTTGGCCCCGGAACACTGCGGCCACAGTAAGGTAGCGGCCGTGACGAGGGTCGCAGGCGGCCATCATGTTTTTTGCATCGAACACCTGCTGGGTGAGCTCGGGCACGGTGAGGGCACGGTACTGCTGGCTGCCCCTGCTGGTGAGGGGGGCGAAGCCGGGCATGAAGAAGTGCAGACGGGGGAAGGGCACCATGTTGACGGCCAGTTTGCGAAGGTCAGCGTTGAGCTGGCCAGGGAAGCGCAGGCAGGTGGTGACGCCGCTCATGGTGGCTGACACCAGGTGGTTGAGGTCACCGTAGGTGGGCGTGGTCAGTTTGAGCGTGCGGAAGCAGATGTCATAAAGGGCCTCGTTGTCGATGCAGAACGTCTCGTCTGTGTTCTCCACAAGCTGGTGAACGGAGAGGGTGGCGTTGTAGGGCTCCACCACTGTGTCTGATACCTGGAAAGAAACAAAGAGAGATTAAAGTACTTTATATTATCCACCTCATCAAGTACATTTGTATTGAAGCATTAAAAAAATGAAGACACACTCAATATACACTACGGTTCAAAAGTTTGGGGCCACTTAGAAATGTCCTTGTTTTTGAAAGAAAATCACATTTTTTGTCCAATAAAATAACATAAAATTGATCAGAAATACAGTGTAGACATTGTTAATGTTGCCTGTTGTTTTGCGGATACTATTTAATGAAGTCTGTTTCTCAAACTAGACACTGTCATGACTGTCCTGATCAGGTCAGGTTACAGGAGACCACAACCCTACAGATTATCTCTCAACCCCAACAGAGGAGGAGAGATCTAGGGGTATGAAGATGTGGGGGTTTTATGACCCCTCACGCCCCTGGTAAATCTCAGGCCACAGACAAATTCCTTTGTCCTGTTAGTATGGAGAACCAGCCTCAGAACATTAAACATGAAATAAAGGGACTTTGGAGCAATGGTTTTTGTCAGCCAAAATGGTGGTCATGACGATAGATGGAATATGAAAATGTATGTCATTTTTGTTTTGTTATTAAAGGTTAATAGATGACATTATTATGAAAACATTGTAACGTGAAGAGTTTTCCCAGTATATGTTTGATGTTTATACATTGTACGTTGTATGGAAAATATCCAAATCAAAGAGAATGTTTTGGGAAAGATGAAATGTGAAGTTAGTTGTCTAAAATTGGATTTGAGTAAAATCTAGACCTTGTCCTCATAACTTGGTATGCCCAGAGAATTGCCCTAAAGGCGGTTACGCCCACTTCTGACACGAGGGTATAAAACCTGTGAGTAAAGAATTTCCAGAGAAGACTGCAGCCACGGTCTAAAAAGTAAACGAACCCAGAATGCAACACAAGTTTGAAGACAAAAAAATATTTTTCTACCCAAGCTACGGAGGAGTAGCTGTGTCTAAGCGGGTGAATTCAAGCCGGACCCCCCCTTTCATCCAATCCCAGCGAATCAGGGTATCTAAACGGTTTCATCCCTATGCTGTGAGCTATGAGCTACAGAGCTGTCTGTCCTCAGAAGACCCCTTCCAGAGCAAGTGTAAGGGAACAGACTCCTAAGCCAAAAGGATGCTGACATCGTGAGGACGACCAGAAAGGTGAGCCGGGGAAGTGCGTCATCGAGCAGCCTGAACGGTCCACGCAGAGAATCCTCGGAAGTCCTCCCCACGTAATTACATCATTATATTCTGACCCATAAGAGCGGCAGTTTGGTGCAAGGCTAGGGTTATAATAGCATAGCTGACAAATTCACCCAAATGTATATTTCTCGTGTACGTTCTTTTTTCTCTCGCTCTTTGAAATCCCCATTTTGGGTAATACGCGCCATAGTGTGTTGGCCCGTTATACTAAGTTCTAATTAATAGCCTATAATGTGTTTTGTCTATGTGTATCTTTTATCATCATTTTAGCTTTCTCGTAAATAATTATTCAACTAAGATTGGTGTGGTAAGAACTCATTGGTGAGACCATTCAGAACGTTCAGAACGAGATTGTAGAGGTAACTGGTTAATTAGCGGCTGTTGTAAAATCGATATTCTGATATTCTTTGAGTTAATTTGGGAAATAGAAACTCAATAAAAACATGTTTTCCCATGGTGCCCCAGGTTAATAAGTTAATAATTGCTTGATTCAGGTAATCCCGCAATTAGAAACTTTTAATCATTTGATGAGCAACAGTCGTCATATTAACTAATACAACGTCACGACAACACTCTAATGTACTGTACTTGTCCTCTTGCTCCTCCCACTCCTCTTTCTATTCTGGTTAGAGCCAGTTTGCTCTGTTCTGTGAAGGGAGTAGTACACAGTGTTGTACGAGATCTTCAGTTTCTTGGCAATTTCTCGCATGGAATAGCTCTCATTTCTCAGGACAAGAATAGACTGACGAGTTTCAGAAGAAAGTTCTTCGTTTCTGGCCATTTTGAGCCCGTAATTGAACCCACAAATGCTGATGCTCCAGACACTCAACTAGTCTAAAGGCGGCCAGTTTTATTGCTTCTGTAATCAGCACAACAGTTTTCAGCTGTGCTAACATAATTGCAAAAGGGTTTTCTAATGATCAATTAGCTTTTTAAAATGATAAACTTGGATTAGCTAACACAACGTGCCATTGGAACACAGGAGTGATGGTTGCTGATAATGGGCCTCTGTACGCCTATGTAAATATTCCATTAAAAATCAGCCGCTTCCAGCTTCAATAGTCATTTACAACGTCTACACTATATTTCGGATCAACTTGATGTTATTTTAATGGACCAAAAAAAATTGCTTTTCTTTCAAAAACAAGGACATCTCTAAGTGACCCCAAACGTTTGAACGATAGTGTACATAGTCAAAAAAAAACAGCAAGATATTAAACACATTTATGGGTTTCTTATTTTCTGATAATTCAGTGCACAAATGGTCGCAGCGGTCTGAATTGCAAGTATGGCTGACATGATAGTACTTTTGGTGAGGGCACCACGCTGAAGGTGTTCATGATGCGGTCAGGGTACTCCTCTCTGATCTTGCTAATGAGCAGGGTGCCCATACCCGACCCCGTGCCTCCACCCAGGGAGTGGGTGAGCTGGAAACCCTGCAGGCAGTCACAGTTTTCTGACTCCTTCCTTACTACGTCCAGGACAGAGTCCACCAGCTCTGCTCCCTCTGTGTAGTGGCCCTTTGCCCAGTTGTTACCAGCACCGCTCTGGCCTGAAGGAAGGGGAGAAGGGAGTAATAGGAAGGAAAAGACATTTAACTTATATTGTATATGAAACAAATCTAGTAATGATAATCAATAGCCCCCCCCCCACTAATAAATTATTACATTCTACTGGGTTCTCTTGGGTGCCTAGTTCTAACATATATTTTTCACATTTTCTGTTATATCCATCCCCATCCATTGCCTACAAACAGGTTGTATGTCCACCTACCAAACACAAAGTTGTCTGGCCTAAAGATCTGTCCAAAGGGTCCAGACCTCACAGAATCCATTGTGCCAGGCTCAAGGTCCACGAGGATGGCCCTGGGCACATATTTACCACCTCCATGAGAGACAGAGACAGAGGAGAGGAGGGAAAAGACATCAGCTGAAAACTGCAAGAAACCATTACTAAAACAACTCTCCACCAGCATAGCCATATAGACTGGGTTAAATATGCTTCATATTAAAATGTGGCAGGATCATGGCAATTTAGGAGTGTGGTTGGTACCTGTTGCCTCATTGTAGTAGACACTGATTCTGTCCAACTGCAGGTCGCCATCTCCATGGTAGGTGCCTGTGGGGTCAATCCCATGCTCATCGCTGATCACCTCCCAGAACTATAGACACAAAATTGATGACAGCACATCAGTTTCCTAGGTTCATATGCCACACTGTGGTTAGACCAGGGCTTGAATAAAAGCCTGCAGTAACTGAATGATGATGGCAAGCTTGATATAAAATATTTCAACCATATACTTTTGTCTTTATTAAATTATTATGTTGGTTCCACTTTTCTGGGCTCCATTATGTACTTAAAACAAATAAGGAATACTCAAAATGTGCACTTATAAATCCTAACAAATTTTAATCAAAATACAGCTGTAGACAGAAGTCAAAGATCAAACATACAACTGATATCTCTCCTGAGTTCTGCAAAATAGAAAAAGTCCAAGTTGTTTAATATGCTTGCAGTCAACCCCTAGTGATGTAACTGCCTACATCAATACCTTCTACTAATGAGACCAAGCCCATGCATATACAGTTTTACAAACTTGCAGGAGAGACACCAGTTCCAGTGTTTTCTAAGGTCTCAGCAGTAATTTTCCACTCCCCAAGTTGCTTTTTTTTATACCTGCTGCTGAAATGTCGCTCTCTCTCTCCTCAAGCAACGGTCCACTCGCAGCACACAGACACGCACTGAAAGGTCATTCCGATAATGGCTGATATGTAGATTTTGAAGTGATTGATAATATTTAAAAGTGTGCCTTCATGAATTACATTAACAAAAATTATTAAACTAATTTCCATGACTTTACGAACCCTCATTTAATAACTAGGAACAGCGCATCATGTGCATTCAAATTGGCACATTTTAAATCTACATAATCTCAAATAGCCTACTCAATGTTTTTGGCCTCGGTGTGTGAATCTGGATCAGCAATAGGCTACTTTATTTTGTAGAGGAGCTGGAACGCAATTTCCCAAAAATTAGAAGTGCCGGTACGGACAGCTCTGGTATGGACAGCTCCTGTACGGACAGCTCCGGTACTGACAGCTCCGGTACTGACAGCTCCGGTACTGACAGCTCCGGTACTGACAGCTCCGGTACTGACAGCTCCGGACCAAATCAAGCACTGAATGTAACACCATACAGTGGTCAATCCACTGGTGGACAGAAGAGGCAATTGCCGCAGGCCTCACACCATCAAGGGCCCTCATGAGCAGGGCATTTTTTCACATAGATTTTTTTTTAGAGCTTTCTTATATCGCTTAGATAGAGGACAGACACTTCAAAACATACTTCCTTTTTACTAAATGTTTGACTGTTTTTACATGTATGCATCTGTTGTTCAATGCGTGTCTGTGGGCTAATAGCAGTAAGGCCAAATGTAATGTTTCATGTACTGAACAAAAATATAAACCCAACATGCAACAATTTCATTGATTTTACTGAGTTACAGCTCAAAGGAGTAAATGAGTCAATTGAAATGAATTCATTAGGCCCTAATATATGGATTTAACATGACTGGGAACACAGATATGCATCTGTTGGTCACAGATACCTCGCAATGGGATTCAGGATCTCGACAGTATTTTTGTGCATTAAAATTGCCATCGATAAAACAAAATTGTGTTCGTTGTCTGTAGTTTATGCCTGCCAATACCATAACCCCACTGCCATCACTGACACCAGCAAACTGCTCGACGCCATACACATGGTCTGCGGTTGTGAGGTCGGTTGGATGTACTGCCAAATTATCTAAAACGATGTTGGAGGTGGCTTAAGGTAGAGAAATGAAAATTATCTAGCAACAGCTGTGGTGGACATTTCTGCAGTCAGAATGCCAATAGCACGCTTCCTCAACTTGAGACATCCATGGCATTGTGTTGTATAACAAAACTATACATTTTAGAGTGGCCTTTTATTGTCCCCAGCACAAGGTGCACCTGTGTAGTGATCAGCTTCTTGATATACCACACCTGTCAGGTGGATGGATTATCTTGGCAAAGGAAAAATGCTCACGCATGGGGATGTAAACAAATATGAGTACAACATTTGAGAGAAATAAGCTTTTTGTTCATATGGAACATTTATGGGATCTTTTATTTCAGCTCATGAAACCAATACTTTAGATGTTGCATTTATATTTTTGTATTTTGTTTTATACCTACAGGGGTCCTAAAATTCTAAATCAAATAGCTAAATGATCCTTGCCATGACTATTAACGTAACAATTCCATGTTACCTTAATAGAAACCCATCCCTGGGCCCATAGACTATTTAGTAAAATGACAGGTGCAGCTGATAATACTGCCATCGTCTTCGATGCAGAGGACATGTATGTGTAGCCCATGTATCTGATGCACTGTAGCAATAAAGATTATGGCATGTCATACTCTTTTTTTGGCCAGACAGCATCAAATACATGGGCTACATATAGTAAGACAGAGGGGCGCTGTTTTGCTCACTTGGATGCTTTCTCCAGATAGTTTCGGTCACTTGCGAATTGAAGAAAAGTTGGCAGGTGCACAGTGCTCTGTTCAGATCCTGGAATTATTTTTGAATGAACGTGCGAAGGTAACCTACTTTTTTAAGTGATAATCAGATGAAAACATCATGACTGGTTGTGTTCATGGCACATTAAAAGGTAATATATTTGTACAGTTAAATTACATCTTTACCATAATTCCATAAAAAGACTGGCCTCCAAATCACTAAGTCGGTCCTGGGTCAATTGAAATATTCATAGACTGAGATAGATGGTTATAATAGTGTTATTTGAACAGAGGAGGTGTTTAAAAGGCCATGTGAGGGGAGGGATAGAACACAAATGACCCACAGATCTTTTCTTAGACAAATGAAATCCATTTGCAGGCAGTCAGAGTTAATTGAGAAAGCTGATCATCTCTAGATCTGTAATCATGTCTAGTTCAGCCCTTGAGGAGTATGCATTGTGTGTGTGTGTCTGTGTGACCTTTTGTTTCAGACATTTGTTTATGTCGGTGTCTCTGCTGATTTTCTGTAAACAGCAGCATTAAGGGAGGATTTGGGATCATCTGGATAAAACATTCTGTATATCAGATCAGTAAGAGAGATTTGAGGGTTCTCAACTGTATGGACTCAATATAAAGTAGCAATCAGTGTTTTGATAAACCATGTAGGCTCAGGCAATATGAACAAGTGACCTTAATCTGAGAGAGAGCGAGAGACAGAGAGAGAGGGAGAGAGTCAGAGAAAGAGGATGAGTGAGGGACAGCCATAGATAGGATTGATGGTTATCAGGGAGAACTGAGAATAATTGCTTTGAAAGAATGGGAACAATGGCCAGGAAAGCGGACGGTGCCACACCCACTCTCCTATGCCTTCAACTGGGCTGTCAGTCAGAGCCGGCCGGTGGCCATCCAACCCAATGACACCCTAGTGGGGGTAGCGTCCTCACTGTCAGACCAACAGTAATGTTATTCTAACTAACGCTTTACTAGACAAACAGTTACATGGACACCAGCGAGGTTCACTGTCCATTGAAGTAGCTTATATTCAATGTGGATTTCAATTTAATGTGAAATTGTATTGATCTCAGAGACATACGATGTATATGTATGACCTGATTGTATCATCAACCTGAGACTGGCCAAGTCTCCCTACAAAAAAAAGAGATTCATTGTTTCAATAGGACTTCTCAGTCTAAAGAAAAGTTGAATGAAAAGAATAGACGGTGCTATGGCGTAATCCAAAGGAAAATGTTTTATTCATAGGGCACCTCTAACTCTCTCTCTAGCTCTTTCTTCTCATCTCTGTCTGTCTCTCTTCCTCCAGTAGTATCAGATTAAATCGGTGTTGAACCCAGTGACTTCACCGTCTGTCACGTCATCTGTTTCCTCTGTCTGTATGTCCCTCCCCCACCCCATCCGCCCCTAATTTGGTTAGGGGAGGACAAACATTGATTAGGATGAGGCGGGCAGTGCTACTGTACGGTCCTGCTTTTTAAATTGACATTATTAAAATCAACGCTAGCAGCGGGAAACGGCTCTGCCATCATGATAATGATGAGCTGTACTGTGTGTCTGAAGAAGGAATGACCTTGGTATGGTTCTGTGGCTCTATAATAACCATGGACCTGGGGTAGGCATGATAACCTGATACAGAGAATATGGATTTTATTGGTCTGACTGGACCATTATGTCCTCCATTTTAGGCCTATATGAGCTCTCAACCAGAAAGACTGTCAAACAGTTTCACCCATAGGCCTATGAGAAACTGGGTGGGGTCAAGGCTTATTGTACATGGGAAATGGACCACTAACACAAACCAGTCATTCCCTACAAAATAAAGAATATTATCTCAAAGTGAACAAACATTTTGTCTCTCCAATTTGGTAAAGCCCAAACAACTGACAGCCCTCTCGAAATGTATTTTATCCCCTTTCCATCATTGTAAATTATGCACGCCCCACTCTTCTCAATACTCCTTTGCACCACCTCTCACACACCAATGGAAAACTCTGTCAGCATCTACACACCCTGCTGGAATAAATCGAATCGATATATCGATCCAATATATGAAGGAAAACATGTCATATGGCTCTTGCGCATAGCAGGCTACACGAATAGATGTGATTGTCTTGAACGCAAGTTTCCTATATGCGAGGCAAAAGGGGCAAGTCACCATTATATTGAACGCAAGTTTCTCACATATGCGAGGCAAAAGGGGCAAGTCACCATTGCAGTTTGACAGACTTAGACACGGGAATAATAGGTTGAGTTCAGACAATCATGCGAGAGCAGCTTTAATGCGACCTGTAGACGCAGAAACGTCCGGTGGTGAGAAAGAAATCCTGTCCCGACAGTCAGAGAACCCCGTTAAACCGATATTCCTAGACAATTGCACACCGCAATTCCACACACCGGCTCACTCACACACATACATTTATCAAATAGTTTTTAATTGTGGAGTTACAATACTTTAACAAATGGTAGCAATCACACACCCAATTAACTCTGCATATTGTATAAAATAATATTGCAATAGGCCTAAATAGTCTCCAAATAAAATGGTAGCCTAATAGGGTGAATGTGACTGGATGATTATCTATTCTTTGTAGTAGGTTTCAGTTGTGTTGATTCATTTGAAACAAGCCTTTACTATACTATAGACGGTCAATTCAATACATTTATCCAAACCATTGTAGTTGTATTACTGAGGATGTAAGGTTTTATTATTAAGTTTAAAAAGGAAGCCACTACCACTTTTTGTGATGAATTTAAAAAAAGCATAGTGGTCTCATCTCGCGCTATATACTAATCTGATGTATCAAATCCAACCGGACAAAAACAAAATCTATTAAACTGCAACAGTTAGACGACTATAGAAGTTCACAATTAGGATGATGAATGTATAGGTTCTTACCTTGGCCCCAATCTGGTTACCGCACTGGCCGGCTTGGATATGCACGATTTCCCTCATCTTGACTGTGAGAAATTTTGAGACACAAAGAGACAGTGAACCATGAAGACCCAACCGAACTAGTGTGGACAATGGTTTTGGCCATCAGCACAAACAATGATGTCATTTTCGTACGGTAATGAGGAAACCTTCAAAATAAAAGGCCGCATTTCAAAACATTGCAATGTGGATAACTAATTCAAAAGATAATGCATTTTATTCACTGGACACCTCTATTGTGAAATCAAGAAAATGCATTGAGTAATTTATGAAAACAAATCAAAAATATGATTTAATAATAAAAATACATATATATAACAATAATGAAAAAAAATACAATGTTGACATTGGTATGTTGAGAATATTGGGCTGTAGAGAGAGAACTGTTCTACCTGTCTTAGCTAAAGTGGGGTGGAAAATACTCAGTTGGGTAACCAAATGTGTAGTTTTGGATGGGATTGTGTCGTACATACCCAGCAACACACCTTTAAATAGTCTGGTACTATCCCATGGTTCTGAAATCATTGCACAAAAATGAACAAAAACATATTTTTACAAGTTAAATGTAATTAATATTTAACCAGGCTATTAAGACACAGTATAATCAATCACACATTCTGAACAGCAATGGAGAAATGTATTTACAAGTTGTTGGCCAATATGTGATTCTTATCTATTAAAGGTTTGCAGTATACAGCAAAGGCATAGGACTATTACTTAGTTTTAAAAGATTATAACAAAGACAATATTATTTACAAGCTATATTGTCATGATTATGGATCAAGGTCAGCAAAGGGTCTTTTTGAAGAGTTAAAATGTACTACAGGAGACAACAAGGCTACATGGCTAACAGTACACAGTATAATGAAGCTTTCAGAATGACAATGGAGAACATTCTTTTCAAGTTATAGGCCTCTATGTTTAGCTTTTTCTATCAAGGTTAGCAGTATACATTAAAAGGTATATTAACCACGTTTTCTAAACCAATAACAGAGACAAGATTTAATGATAATACATAATACAGAGAGGTGTTTATTATCTATCAAGGTCAGTAATCATTTTCTGTAGAGTGTAAAATGTATTAAGTAGTAATTTTCTCTCTGATAACTCATATAAAACATACTCGCCCATGCCATTGTGACAAAGCGTATTCACATTGCCCTCTAATGAGACAACTTTAGAGAATACACATAAACACCACAATTACTACCGTCGGACAGTTTCTAAAATAGGGACACTGATGAGGAAATTCATAGTTTAGTGTCACAACCACCACAAATTCATGCATTGCTAGAAACTGTAATGCCAGTGTCACGGATCCCCCCCGGTACTGCTGCTCATACCGTTCACCAGCTCCGGAGGTCTACCTCACCGTCCTTCTAGGTGTCACTGAACTGGATCATTACCCCCAACCCCGGACTGTCTTGTCTCATTACACACACCTGGTTCCCATTCCCCCTGATTAGTATGTGTCTATATGTGCCCTCTATTGATTATTGTCCCATGTCTATTGAGCTTGTGAGTATATGTGCTCTGTAGTATCGGCTTTCGCGCTACGTGTTATTGGGCACTTGTTATTACGGGTCTCGTCCCGTATATTATTTAGAGGTTTACACCTCGCTATTTTATTTGGTTTTACATTCCTTTTATGTGTGTTGGGCTTCGTCGTTTTCATGATGTACTTTATTTTGGGTGGAGAAATAAAACCTATTACGTATTCCTGTGCCTGTCTCCTATCATTATACAGCGACAGCCAGGTGGTTCTGAAGTGGAAGTAGTTTATCCTTTCTTTTTGGCTTAAGGGCTCCACCATTGTAATGCAATTACTGCTGTTAACTATATGTTGCATATCTATGGCTATAACTGTCCAATGTGATTAAGTTCACAGGCACACCCATGCTCAAAAGCCACCAATTGTGCACCATTTCAGGCACTTTTGGCCTAATCTCTTTTGCTGTCACAAATCAGACTCTGTCATTCCTGACTTGTTAAAGAGGCAAGGGACACTAACACATTGATCCTTCAAATGTGACTTCAAAAGATCACTGCATGGCAATTATTTTATCCTTAAACCCCTTGTCATTGCTTAATAATCCGCTTTAGTAGGTGGCGGTGGAAGAGTTACAGTTGCCTTTGGAATAGGAAGTTTAGAGCTAGATGAGTCACTCTTTGTGTATATGTCAGAGCACAGATAATTTTCTTCAGAAAGACAGAAATATACTACTTTTTCACTTATGATACCAGATCGAACACAGCTTGCGCCAGGAGTTCTTGGACCTTCTCTAAGGTAATGTATTACACAAGTATAGGCTGTTTCGGTTTTCGTTAAGTTCTTTGTTTTGTAGTGTTTGTTATTGATTCGTGTTTTACGTTCGTTCATTAAACATGGATCGCAATCTACACGCTGCATTTTGGTCCGACTCTCCTTCACCAAAAGAGAACCGAAACAGCCTATACTTGTGTAAACTAACACTGAGACAGGAACAACGACACATAGGACAATCACCCACGACAAACTCAAAGAATATGGCTGCCTAAATATGGTTCCCAATCAGAGACAACGATAAATACCTGCCTCTGATTGAGAACCACTCCAGACAGCCATAGACTTTGCTAGATAACCCCACTAGCTACAATCCCAATAGATACACACCAAAACCCCAAGACAAAACACACCACAATACAAAAACCCCATGCCACACCCTGGCCTGACCCAATACATGAAGAAAAACACAAAATACTTAGACCAGGGCGTGACAGAACCCCCCTAAGGTGCGGACTCCCGAACGCACCTCAAAACAATAGGGAGGGTCCGGGTGGGCGTCTGTCCATGGTGGCGGCTCCGGCGCGGGACGTGGAACCCACTCAGTCAATGTCTTAGTCCCCTCTCCTCGCGTCCCTGGATAGTCCAACCTCGCCGCCGACCATGGCCTAGTAGTCCTCACCCAGAAACCCACTGGACTGAGGAGCAGATCGGGACTGAAGGACAGCTCGGGACTGAGGCAGCTCGGGACTGAGGGGAAGCTCGGGAGTGAGAGGAAGCTCGGGAGTGAGAGGAAGCTCGGGAGTGAGAGGAAGCTCGGGAGTGAGAGGAAGCTCGGGCAGGTAGGTAGATCTACCAGATCCTGGCTGGCTGGTGGTTTCAGCAGATCCTGGCTGACTGGCAGATCCTGGCTGACTGGCAGATCCTGGCTGACTGGCGGATCTGGCGGATCCTGGCTGACTGGCGGACCCTGGCGGATCCCGGCCGACTGGCAGATCCCGGCTGACTGGCGGATCTGGAAGAGTCTGGTTGACTGGCAGATCTGGAAGAGTCTGGCTGACTGGCAGATCTGGAAGAGTCTGGCTGACTGGCAGATCTGGAAGAGTCTGGCCGACTGGCGGATCCTGGCAGACTGAAAGATCTGGCTGCTCCACGCTGACTGGCGGCTCTGGCTGCTCCACGCTGACTGGCGGCTCTGGCTGCTCCATGTAGGCTGACAGCTCTGGCGGCTTCTTACAGACTGGCAGCTCTGGCGGCTCCGTGCAGACTGGCAGCTCCTTGCAGACTGGCAGCTCCTTGCAGACTGGCAGCTCCTTGCAGACTGGCAGCTCCGTGCAGACTGGCAGCTCCGTGCAGACTGGCAGCTCCGTGCAGACTGACAGCTCCTTGCAGACTGACAGCTCTGGCTGCTCCATGCAGACTGACAGCTCTGGCTGCTCCATGCAGACTGACAGCTCTGGCTGCTCCATGCAGACTGACAGCTCTGGCTGCTCCATGCAGGCTGGCAGCTCTGGCTGCTCCATGCAGGCTGGCAGCTCTGGCTGCTCCATGCAGGCTGGCAGCTCTGGCTGCTCCATGCAGGCTGGCAGCTCTGGCTGCGCTGAACAGGCGGGAGACTCCGGCAGCGCAGGAGAGGAGAGAGGCTCTGGCTGCGCTGAACAGGCGGGAGACTCCAGCAGCGCTGTAGAGGAGAAAGGCTCCGGCAGCGCTGAACAGACGGGAGACTCCGGCAGTGCAGGAGAGGAGAAAGGCTCCGGCAGCGCTGGAGAGGCGAGGCGCACTGTAGGCCTGATGCGTGGTGCTGGTACTGGTGGTACTGAACCAAGAACACGCACAGGAAACCTGGTGCGGGGAGCTGCTACCGGAGGGCTGGAGTGTGGAGGTGGCACAGGATGGGCTAGACCGTGAAGGCGTACTGGAGATCTTGAGAGCAGTGCTGGCACAGGACGTGCAAGGCTAGGGATGTGCACAGGAGGCCTGGTGCGTGAGGCTGGCACCAACTTCACCAGCCGACTAACACGCACCTCAGGACGAGTATGGAGCGCTAACCCAGGTGCCATCAAATCCCCGACAAGTTCCGTCGGGCGAATTCCATGCAAAAAGCACCAACACAGCAACTCCCTCATTTCTCTCTCCTCCAATTTCCCCATTAACTCCTTCACAGTCTCTGTTTCGCTCACCTCCAACACTGGCTCTGGTTCTGGTCTCCTCCTTGGCTCCTCACGATAAACAGGGAGAGTTGGCTCAGGTCTGACTCCTGACTCTGCCACACTCTCCCTGAGCCCCCTCAATAAATTTTTGGGGCTGACTCTCAGGCTTCCTTCCGAGTCGCCGTGCTGCCTCCTCATACCGGCGCCTCTCCGCTTTCGCCGCCTCCAGTTCTTCTTTGGGGCGGCGATATTCTCCAGGCTGAGCCCAGGGTCCTTCTCCGTTTAGGATTTCCTCCCATGTCCAGAAATCCTTATAGCGCATCTCCTCTTTGGGCTGCTCCTGCCTGTTGACACGCTGCTTGGTCCGTTGGTGGTGGGTGATTCTGTTACGGTTCTCTTTTGGTGAAGGAGAGTCGGACCAAAATGCAGCGTGTAGATTGCGATCCATGTTTAATGAACGAACGTAAAACACGAATCAATAACAAACACTACAAAACAAAGAACTTAACGAAAACCGAAACAGCCTATACTTGTGTAAACTAACACTGAGACAGGAACAACGACACATAGGACAATCACCCACGACAAACTCAAAGAATATGGCTGCCTAAATATGGTTCCCAATCAGAGACAACGATAAACACCTGCCTCTGATTGAGAACCACTCCAGACAGCCATAGACTTTGCTAGATAACCCCACTAGCTACAATCCCAATAGATACACACCAAAACCCCAAGACAAAACACACCACAATACAAAAACCCCATGCCACACCCTGGCCTGACCCAATACATGAAGAAAAACACAAAATACTTAGACCAGGGCGTGACAAAAACTGTGGCTGTGTTAATCAATGTGGATATCGACTTTGCAGCGTCAGCATACTTTTGTGGCACAGTTACCTTGTCCGAGAGATTTACATGTTGACCAAAACGTTATCCCAGGGTAAGCCCTTATTCCTGTTTGACCGCTAGATTTATGGTTATTATGATGCCTCCACTGTGGGACCCTATAGTCTACATGAGATTATTATTGGACGAAAGTGCGAGATTCTTTTTATTTGTCAAACAGTAGCCATGCATCGATCATGTCACCAGAATAAGACACTTGATATTTATTGAAAGGAGCATCGAGATCATCACTGTGAACATTCACCACCCAGTGAATTTCACCAATTTATTTCATCTGTAGCCTAATAAACTGAATGCATTGCCATGTTATTACATGTCTTATCTGACATGTACTTCACTCCCATAAGAAGACTGGAAACCTGTGCTCTGTTAATCAAATGACATTTTCACTGCAGCCTAAAGTATAATTTTGTACTCACTTAAACAATAATGCAATGTAGGCTAGTCTATGTAGGATCATTGTATTGTCCCTTAACAAGATTAATAGGGGAGCTTTTTGAGCAGCGTGTCTCACGTCTTTACTGTTCAAATCAAATTGTATTTGTCACATGTGACAAATACAACACTGTGAAATGCTTATTTACTAGCCCTTAACCAACCATGTAGAGTAAAACAAAACAAAAGTTTGCTAAATAGACTATAGGAAAAAATAGTAACACAAACTAATAATGAGGGTATATACAAGGGTACCAGTACCGAGTCAATGTGGAAGGGTATGGGGTAATTGAGGTAATATGTACATGCAGGTAGGGGTAAAGTGACAATGCATAGATAAATAGAGGGTAGCAGCAGCATGTGTGTGTGTGTGGCGTCATCAATATGCAGTGTGTGTTGGAGTGTCAGTGTAGTATGTGTGGTTAGAGTCCAGTGAGTGTACATCGAGCCTGTGCAAGAGACTCAGTGCAAAACAATAAGAATACAACACGGGGGTCAATGCGAATAGTTTCATGTACAATGATACACCTTGCCTCTCCTCTGCCGATCAGCTATTCATAGTTTTTCTTGTGGGTTTATATTGAAAATTGATCCAGCTTTGAATGCTTTTATGTGTGGTATGATTGCTAGTTAGCTTAATGCAGATCTTGAGAAATGATCCACCTTCCACTACTGTTACTATGAATGGTGGATAGAAGACAGACTAGTAGACTATATTGACCTGTGGTAGTAAAAGTTAGCATCCCGAAAAGCATAGTGTATAAGGGAAGTACCAAAATACCTTAATGTAGGGGAGGTGCATGCAAGCAGATGAGGAAATGTGGCTAGGATAGAAGAACTAATGCAAAAGAGCGAATGTAAACCAGGGAAAAATGCACTACCCTCCCCTGTGCCCAATAAAAATTTAAAAAACACTCCCCAAAGCAAAAGGTTTGACCAGGGAAAAATGCACTACCCTCCCCTGTGCCCAATAAAATAAAATAAAAACACTTCCCAAAGCAAAAAGTTAGACCAGGGGAAAAATGCACTACCCTCCCCTGTGCCCAAAAAATTCAAAAAACAACTCTCCCCAAAGCAAGAAGTTTGACAACCCCGCCCGCCCTTAACATTTCTCTAGGTGAAGAATGTCTACAGTTTGACCACCAGAGGGTGTTATTTCCACTATACTCCTAAGGAGGCGTGGTCAGCATTTGCTCACCATTAAGTCACGTTAAGTAACATTTTGTTGCAATTCCAGTATTTGAGCCAGTCGTCAAGTCACGTAAATCGGAGTATATTGAAACCCTCTTGAGTGTACACGACGATTTATGAAAACATATCTTTAGGGAGAATCGATTGGTAAGTACAGTAGGCAAGATAAAACATATTTGTTTCTTTTTTTGTGGTTGTTATGGACCTAGCTAGCGTAACGTAAATATGTGATTTTCACCCAGCAAGCTTAAACTAGCATACTAGCTAATTTGGTTGAGGCGGGGGCATAGTTGCAAGTTAGCTAGCTACGCACTTGACTGTGGTTAGACTTTGCTGTGGTTCACAGGGAGTGATGTGAAGCCGTGAGACAGAATAGGGTGGGTCAGTATGGGTGACGGCACATGGCAAAAGTAAATGCACTAACTAACGTTAGCTATCTGCTGTATTTAACATTCACTTTGTTGACGTAACTAGCTAGTTATAGTTTCTCTACTGTCTCTGGTTACTATATCTGTGGTAACTATGTAGCTAGCTTTAACATATTGGCAGACGGTAACTATTATAATGTAACTTCCGGCATAAGCCATGGATTCACGAACGACACTGTTGGAGGATCCACATGGCTAATTTAACCTCTCATCAATCTGCTTAGATCCAAGATGAGATGGAGCGCCTCTGTCCCATTCTGCCAAATAACGTTCTCTCTAAATTGTAGTCTGTTGTACACCCACCCAGACTGTCTGTCACTTTTGCACTGCTTTTTCTCAGCAAAAGTAACTGCCATCTAGTTACCACAACACATTCTCTGTTATTCCACTGGCTTGTATATTTCGTTGTAAACAGGAAGTAAAGTACAGTGAGGGGAAAAAAGTATTTGATCCCCTGCTGATTTTGTACGTTTACCCACTGACAAAGAAATGATCAGTCTATAATTTAAATGATAGGTTTATTTGAACAGTGAGAGACAGAATAACAACAACAAAAATCCAGAAAAACACATTGTCAAAATTGTTACAAATTGATTTGCATTTTTTTTTTTTATTAAAAAATGTTTTACTCCCTTTTCTCCCCAATTTCGTGGTATCCAATTGTTAGTAATTACTATCTTGTCTCATCGCTACAACTCCCGTATGGGCTCGGAAGAGACGAAGGTCGAAAGCCATGCGTCCTCCGAAACACAACCCAACCAAGCCGCACTGCTTCTTAACACAGCGCGCATCCAACCCGGAAGCCAGCCGCATCAATGTGTCGGAGGAAACACCATGCACCTGGCAACCTTGGTTAGCGTGCACTGCGCCCGGCCCGCCACAGGAGTCGCTGGTGCGTGATGAGACAATGATATCCCTACCGGCCAAACCCTCCCTTACCCGGACGACACTAGGCCAATTGTGCATCGCCCCACGGACCTCCCGGTCGCGGCCGGCTGCGACAGAGCCTGTGCGCGAACCCAGAGTCTCTGGTGGCACAGCTAGCGCTGCAGTGCCCTAGACCACTGCGCCACCCGGGAGGCCCTGAATTGCATTTTAACCTCGTGGAGTTGCAACGATCATGAGAACGGTGAGGAATCAGCCTACTACACGGGAGGAGATCTTGTCAATGATCTCAAGGCAGCTGGGACCATAGTCACCAAGGAAACAATTGGTAACACACTACACCGTGAAGGACTGAAATCCTGCAGCGCCCGCAAGGTCCCCCTGCTGAAGAAAGCACATATACATGCCCGTCTGAAGTTTGCCAATGAACATCTGAATGATTCAGAGGACAACTGGGCGAAATTGTTGTGGTCAGATGAGACCAAAATGGAGCTCTTTGGCATCAACTCAATTCGCCGTGTTTGGAGGAGGAGGAATGCTGCCTATGACCCCAAGAACACCATCCCCACCGTCAAACATGGAGGTGGAAACATGCTTTGGGGGTGTTTTTCTGCTAAGGGGACAGGACAACTTCACCCCATCAAAGGGATGATGGACGGGGCCATGTACCGTCAAATCTTGGGTGAGAACCTCCTTCCCTCAGCCAGGGCATTGAAAATGGGTCGTGGATGGGTATTCCAGCATGACAATGACCCAAAACACACGGCCAAGGCAACAAAGGAGTGGCTCAAGAAGAAGCACATTAAGGTCCTGGAGTGGTCTAGCCAGTCTCCAGACCTTCATTCCATAGAAAATCTGTGGAGGAACCTGAAGGTTTGAGTTGCCAAACATCAGCCTCGAAACCTTAATGACTTGGAGAAGATCTGCAAAGAGGAGAGGGACAAAATCCCTCCTGAGATGTGTGCAAACCTGGTGGCCAACTACAAGAAACATCTGACCTCTGTGATTGCCAACAAGGGTTTTGCCACCAAGTACTAAGTCATGTTTTGCAGAGGGGTCAAATACGTATTTCCCTCATTAAAATGCAAATCAATTTATAACAATTTTGACCATGCTTTTTTCTGGATTTTTGTTGTTGTTATTCTGTCTCTCACTGTTCAAAGAAACCTACCATTAAAATTATAGACGGATCATTTCTTTGTCAGTGGGCAAATGTACGTTTGAGGCTCCACACTCCTGTACCAGATCGGATGAACAAGTAACTGTCAGACACACAACTTGAGGCACTAGGCCTACTTCATCAGTTATATTTACATTTTAAACATTATTTTAATTGTAGCTCTAAGATCTCAAGGGTGTGTTTACATGTATGATTACTGTGTTATTGACCTACTAGACCTAAACTATTTGGAATTAGAACTAGCAGCAAAACACTAGTACTAACCCAGGGAGTCTTGAAAGATTAGGCCAACCAAGTGCAGACTGTCTAATGACGTTGACAATCGTCTCTAACAGCTTTTAGGTCCAAATCAAGATGTTCCACACATGTGGACCCAATGAAGCCATGGTGGTGTCTGGTAAGATGTTTAGTTTTACGTGGTAATATTTATTAACATAATCTTACATGACACAATACAGAACCCTCCAAAAAAAACAGGTTGGGCAATCTACACATCCTTACCCCCATTGCCCTACATGGCCCAATATTGTTATGACTCTTTCTTGAAACTGTAATAGGCCTATGTTGTTTACTGTATGTGATTGTTTACAGTACAAGTAACAGAAAACGTAATGCAGGGACATGTGACTCACTTTGGCCTATCATGAAGTGTCATGTGATACCATTGAGTAACTCTGGGCCACTTTCAGTTGTCAAACTTTGTTGATAGAAAAGTCATTAATAGAGCCAACATGATTCCTTGATCGACATGTCGGAGAGGCAAGTTTGTTCTATGTTACATATTTCTATCTGAATGTTCCAAATCGTCGTGTCCTGCTGAACGCGCCCGGATGTCACAGTGTGTAGTAAACCAGGATAGGAATCTGTAATCAGGTTCAGCTCAAACCGTACAGTATTTTGTTTACATTTTACAATACCAGCTGTCGATAGGCTAGCTCCTCACTTACATTGTATTCTATGGAATGTGGTGCTGAAATGTAGTCCTATATGTAGGCAAATTGATGTCATAGACTCGGTGTACATGACATCTTAATTGTGTGCAGTACTGTGTTGACAGAGAGTACAGCCTAATGTAATCTCATCTCTCTCATACTTTCAAATAAGCCACTCTTTTAGAATATACTAAGGCTACACTTTTTACCTTTCTTTGTCAAAGACTGATTGCCCTCTCTCTCCTTCGCTTCTCCTCCAGGCTTTGGTCGTTCCCCTCCTCTAATGATTGCTGGAGGAAGAGTGTTTGTCCTCCCCTGTATTCAACAGATCCAGAGGTGGCTGTCTCTCCCTCCCCTTCTTTCAGTTATCTATCCATCTGTTCATCTGTCCAGGTTTCATTCAGGGATTCTATTACTGTATAGAGAAAAAGGCTCCATAGTCCCTGTGTATTCTCTACTGTTACTGTAATGTTAGTGGTTAAATGAGCCTATATAAATGCCAGGCTACTATTTTAAGCTTATAAGGCAACACAATCTGGCATTTGTAGCCTCCACCTGTAGTCGTGGTTACTCTCTCTGTATGGCTCATTTTCTCCTCCCTCTCGCTATCCCCCTTTCTATTCTCATTGTACTTTCCCTCTTTGAACCACATACCCCCTTCTCTCTCTCTCTGTGTCTCTCGGTGTTTGTTAGGATCACTCTGAACACCCTGACTCTGAATGTGAAGAGTGATAAGGTTTACACCCGTCATGGAGTGCCCATCTCTGTCACGGGCATCGCCCAGGTATGGACTTAGAAATCTTCCCCTAGCCCCTACACACTACGTGTACATGTGAAAGTAGCCATCTATTCTGATTGGATAGGTATAATTGACCTCACAGGTCAAATAGGAATTCCATATAACCTATAACCTCTGACAGGTGAAGATCCAGGGTCAGAACAAGGAGATGCTGGCCACGGCCTGTCAGATGTTCATGGGGAAGTCTGAGGCTGAGGTCTCCAACATCGCCCTGGAAACACTGGAGGGGCACCAGAGGGCCATCATCGCCCATCTGACTGTTGAGGTAGGCTACACACCGCACCATGTCCTGATAAAGGGCATGTGTTGCCTCTGGTGCCCTTTTCTCTTCCTAAAGGAGTGACTTGGTCTTTTGAATTGACTTGCTGAATGTCTCACTGACTTCCAGCTACAAGCCATAGCTTGTTTTTCCTCATTGTTGACCTTTCTCATGACTTACTTAAAATGTTGGCAAACCTGCCTGGAAACTCAGAGCAATAATGGATTATAGTTATTATAATGTATGTAATAACAAGTCTCCTTTTCATTCCCAAGGTCTGTTGTTTTACTTCCCGTGTAGCTCTGGCTGATCTCCTCTGTATGCTACAGGTCCCCCCCTTGTAGATACAGAAATACTAGAAGGGACAAAGCCCCTCAGACTAGGCCAATTTGACAGGAACACTCATGGGTACACTCGTTATGGCTGGTCCACCCTTATCCCCCTCTTTTCCTGTGTGGCTCAGTTAGTAGAGTATGGCGCGTGCAA
The DNA here is from genome assembly GCF_018296145.1 of Oncorhynchus tshawytscha. Taxonomy (NCBI): domain Eukaryota; kingdom Metazoa; phylum Chordata; class Actinopteri; order Salmoniformes; family Salmonidae; genus Oncorhynchus; species Oncorhynchus tshawytscha. The sequence continues at coordinate 16,480,154 of NC_056451.1, forward strand.
TGCTGGGGTTCATAGGTTCGATCTGGGGCCACCAAAACGAAAATGTGTAGAAGTGACTGCTAAATTGCATGTATATTAATTCTTGTTATGAATGTCCTTCCCCTGTAGGAGATCTACCAGGACCGTAAGAAGTTTTCTGAGCAGGTGTTCAAGGTGGCCTCCTCTGACCTGGTCAACATGGGCATCGGCGTGGTCAGCTACACGCTCAAAGACGTTCACGACGACCAGGTTTGTTCTCTCTGACAAATATACAGCGACGTTACACTATGAAGGTCACACAAGGATTGTTGTTACAGAATACAGTCTGAAATTGAGATATTGGCATAGATTTGGTAAACTGTTGACGTCTTTTAAAAGTCTGTGTTTGAGAATGCAAGACAAATTCCTGCACAGAAATACTTGTTTACTGTTCTGTTTATGTTCGTAGCCAGTTTATAGTAGCAATAAGTCCCAAGGTGGTGTGGTATATTGCCAATATTCCACGACTAAGGGCTGTTCTTGCACGATGCGAAGGGGAGTCCCTGGATACAGCCCTTAGCTGTGATATATTGGCCATATCAGCCAATCACATGCTGGACCCAAACTACCATGTTTTTAATAATAATAACGACACTGTCTCTGTCAGGACTACCTCAACTCCCTGGGTAAAGCTAGGACAGCTCAGGTGCAGAAAGATGCCAGGATCGGAGAGGCTCAGTACAAACGAGACGCGGTGATCCGTGAGGCCCAGGCCATGCAGGAGAAGGTGTCGGCCCAGTATCTGAATGAGATCGAGATGGCCAAAGCTCAGAGAGACTACGAGCTGAAGAAGGCCTCCTACGACTACGAGGTCAACACCAAGAAGGCAGAGTCTGAGATGGCCTATCAGCTGCAGGTATCCTGCCACCAAACTCTGGGCCGTGCAATGATCCTCTCATTCAGATGCTCAACACAGCCGAGGCAGTGTGTCGTGTTCTAATAATGGAAAATATTCACGTTTATTTACACAGGGCAGAATCCTACCTTGAGATATGAGCATTCAAATTCCCCCCACTGCCATCACTTTTGATGTAAAGTGTCTGAGTGTTTAAAACATTTTTTTGTTGTTAAATCCGTTGTGTTATTGGGGCTATGTAGGTGGCGAAGACAAAGCAGCGGATTGAGGAAGAGACGATGCAGGTGAAGGTGGTGGAGAGGTCTCAGCAGATCATGCTGCAGGAGCAGGAGATCACCCGCAAGGAGATGGAGCTGGAGGCCACGGTGAAGAAGCCTGCTGAGGCAGAGAGATACCGTCTGGAGAGACTGGCTGAGGCAGAACGGTATGTTACATTACCCAGGGCCTCGTTGAGAAATGTTTCATACACACACTAAATATGCCCTAAAAAATGCGCCAGTTTTTATGCAAAAGTTGCCCCAAAAATGCGAGAGCTTTTATGCAAAAGTTGTCAGTTGTAAAAAGGAAACTTGAGATGAGAATGTACTTCTCCTCCTGCAGACTCTAGACCATTAGTACACAACATTTCTAGTGGTTGAAGTATTGCATTGCTAAAAGGCAAAGGTAACCTTGTGCAAATGGAGAATATACAGTTGAAGTCGGAAGTTTACATACACTTAGGTTGGAGTCATTAAAATACGTTTTTCAACCACTCCACAAAGTTCTTGTTAACATGCTATAGTTTTGGCAAGTTCGTTATTAAGTCATTTTTCCAACAATTGTTTACAGACAGATTATTCTTATAATTCACTGTATCACAATTCCAGTGGGTCAGAAGTTTACATACACTAAGTTGACTGTGCCTTTAAACAGCTTGGAAAATTCCAGAAAATTGTCATGGCTTTAGAAGCTTCTGATAGGCTAATTGACATCATTTGACTCAATTGGAGGTGTACCTGTGGATATATTTCAAGGTCTACCTTCAAACTCGGTGCCTCTTTGCTTGACATCATGGGGAAATCAAAAGAAATCAGCCCAAGACCTCAGACAAAAAATTGTAGACCTCCACAAGTCTGGTTCACCCTTGGGAGCAATTTCCAAACGCCTGAAGGTACCACGTTCATCTGTACAAACAATAGTACGCAAGTATAAACACCATGGGACCACGCAGCCGTCATACCGCTCAGGAAGGAGACGAGTTCTGACTCCTAGAGATGAACGTACTTTGGTGTGAAAAGCAGACCACCATAGTCCCTATGCCCAAGAACACAAAGGCAACCTGCCTAAATGACTACAGACCCGTAGCACTCACGTCCGTAGCCATGAAGTGCTTTGAAAGGTTGGTAATGGCTCACATCAACACCATTATCCCAGAGACCCTAGACCCACCCTAATTTGCATACCGCCAAAACAGATCCACAGATGATGCAATCTCTATTGCATTCCACACTGCCCTTTCCCACCTGGACAAAAGGAACACCTATGTGAGAATGCTATTCATTGACTACAGCTCAGTGTTCAACACCATAGCTCATCACTAAGCTAAGGATCCTGGGACTAAACACCTCTCTCTGCAACTGGATACTGGACTTCCTGATGGGTCGCCCCCAGGTGGTGAGGGTAGGTAACAACACATCTGCCACGCTGATCCTCAACACTGGAGCTCCACGGGGGTGCGTGCTCAGTCCCCTCCTGTACTCCCTGTTAGAGGTCAACCGATTAATCAGAATGGCCGATTTCAAGTTTTCCTAACAATCGGAAATCTGTATTTTTGGACGCCGATTTTGCCGTTAAAAATATATAATATATATTTTTTTTACACCTTATTTAATTAGGCAAGTCAGTTAAGAACACATTCTTAGTTTCAATGACTGCCTAGGAACGGTGGGTTAACTGCCTTGTTCAGGGGCAGAATGACCTTGTCAGCTCTGGGATTCAATCTTGCATCCTTACGGTTAACTAGTCCAACGCTCTAACCACCTGCCCCTCATTGCACGCCACGAGGAGCCTGCCTGTTTCGCGAATGCAGTAGAAGCCAAGGTAAGTTGCTAGCTAGCATTAAACTTATCTTATAAAAAACAATCAATCATAATCACTAGTTAACTACACATGGTTGATGATATTACTAGTTTATCTAGCGTGTCCTGCGTTGCATATAATGGATGCAATGCAGGGGGATGATTTAACAAAAGGGCATTTGTGAAAAAAGCACAATCGTTGCACGACTGTACCTAACCATAAACACCAATGCCTTTCTTAAAATTAATACACAGAAGTATATATTTTTAAACCTGCATATTTAGCTAAAAGAAATCCAGGTTAGCAGGCAATATTAACCAGGTGAAATTGTGTCACTTCTCTTGTTCATTGCACGCAGAGTCAGGGTATATGCAACAGTTTGGGCAGCCTGGCTCATTGCGAACTAATTTGCCAGAATTTTATGTAATTATGACATAACATTGAAGGTTGTGCAATGTAACAGCAATATTTAGACTTATGGATGCCACCCTTTAGATAAAATACTGAACGGTTCCGTATTTCACTGAAAGAATAAACGGTTTGTTTTCAAAATGATAGTTTCTGGATTCAACCATATTAATGAGCAAAGGCTCGTATTTCTGCGTGTTATTATGTTATAATTAAGTCTATGATTTGATAGAGCAGTTTGACTGATCGATGGAAGGCAGCAGCAGGCTCGGAAGCATTCATTCAAACAGCACTTTCGTGCCTTTTGCCAGCAGCTCTTCGCAAGCACAGCGCTGTTTATGACTTCAAGCCTATCAACTCCCGAGATTAGGCTGGTGAAACCAATGTGAAATGGCTAGCTAGTTAGCGGGGTGTGCGCTAAAAGCGTTTCAAACGTCACTCTCTCTGAGACTTGGAGTGGTTGTTCCCCTTGACGCTGCTTCGAGGGTGGCTGTTGTCGATGTGTTCCTGGTTCGAGCCCAGAAAGGGGCGAGGAGAGGGACAGAAGCTATACTGTTACACTGGCAATACTAAAGTGCCTATAAGAACATCCAATAGTCAAAGGTATATGAAATACAAATGGTATAGAGAGAAATAGTCCTATAAATACTATATTAACTCATGTTAAAAGGAACCACCAACTTTCATGTGTTCTGAGCAAGGAACTTAAACGTTATTGGCACATATTGCACTTTTACTTTCTTCTCCAACACTTTTGTTTTTGCATTATTTAAACCAAATGGAACATGTTTCATTATTTATTTGAGGCTAAATTGATGTTTTTATTGATGTTCTTATATTAAGTTAAAATAAGTGTTTATTCAGTATCGGCGTTGAAAAATCATAATCGGTCGACCTCTACTCCCTGTTCACCCATGACTGCATGGCCAGGAACGACTCAAACACCATCATTAAGTTTGCAGACGACACAACAGTGGTAGGCCTGATCACAGACAACGACAAGACCGCCTATAGGGTGGAGGTCAGAGACCTGGCTGTGTGGTGCCAGAATAACAACCGATTCCCCCAACGTAGCCAAGACTAAGGAGATGATTGTGGACTACAGGAAAAGGAGGACCGAGCACGTCCCCATTCTTATCGACGGGGCTGTAGTGGAGCAGTTCCTCGGTGTCCACATCAACAACAAACTAGAATGGTCCAAGACAGTTGTGAAGAGGGCACGACAAAGCCTACTCCCCCACAGGAAACTAAAAAGATTTGGCATGGGTCCTGAGATCCTGAAAAGGTTCTACAGCTGCAACATCGAGAGCATCCTGACTGGTTGCATCACTGCCTGGTATAGCAATTGCTCGGCCTCTGACCACAAGGCACTACAGAGGGTAGTGCGTACGGTAGCTGCCTGCCATCCAGGACCTCTACACCAGGCGGTGTCAGAGGAAGGCTCTAAAAATTGTCAAAGACTCCAGCCACCCCAGTCATAGACTGTTCTCTCTACTACCGCATGGCAAGGGGTACCGGAGTGCCAAGTCTAGGACAAAAAGGCTTCTCAACAGTTTTTACCCCTAAGCCATAAGACTCCTGAACTGTTAACCAAATGGTTACCCAGACTGTGTGCCCCCCATAAACCCTCTTTTTACACTGCTGCTACTCTCTGTATCATATAGGCATAGTCACTTTAACTATATATTCATGTACATACTACCTCAATTGGGCCGACCAACCAGTGCTCCCGCACATTGGCTAACCGGGCTATCTGCATTGTGTCCCGCCACCCACCATCCGCCAACCCCTGTTTTACGCTACTCTCTGTTCATCATATATGCATAGTCACTTTAACCATATCTACATGTACAGTGGGGCAAAAAAGTATTTAGTCAGCCACCAATTGTGCAAGTTCTCCCACTTAAAGATGAGAGGCCTGTAATTTTCATCATAGGTACACTTCAACTATGACAGACAAAATGAGAGAGAAAAAAATCCAGAAAATCACATTGTAGGATTTTTAAGGAATTTATTTGCAAATTATGGTGGAAAATAATTATTGCGACTGCAAAACATTATTGCGTTCAAACAATCTGTTTACAGGTCCACAACAATTTGCAATTGTTTCTTTCTTTCAGAAACGGTCAGATACACCCCCTCCAGGACATTTGATCAAGTTCACCACTATTTCCTTTACATACTGCTTTGACTTAATTCCAATACTTCTAATGTATACAGCAAAATAAGGCCCTATTGTCGCCATAAAAGGGGAATGATGGGGGTATGTCAGCACTGGGGGTATGTTCTGTTCCGTAGTAGTTACAGTGAGTCCTGTTAAACTGAGGAAGAGACTTTTCTAGTGCTCCAACATTTGCTCTGTTCAACTCAAACGGTCTCTGTCCTTCTCTCTTTCACAGTGCACAGCTCATCATGGAGGCTGAGGCAGAGGCAGAGTCCATCAGAGTGAGTTCAGCAGCACCTCCTCGATCACTCCCCTCCACTCTCCTGTCACTCCTGTTGTCAGTCTCTTCACCCCCAGTACAATAGCTGTCTGAAATGCCTCCTGTCCTAGCTTCTCCCCTGACAGCCTGGCCTTTCAACCCTCTCATTCATCTACTCGCTCTCTTTCTCTCCCTCCCCATATTGAGGTTGGTGTTCTCTGTTCCTCTTCCTGTCTCTATTCTAACTTCCTTGTCTCCTACTTTGTAGGCATCGCTTACTTGCCTTAATTTAACCTTACTTTAGGATAAGTTCTCTCTCTTTCTTCCTGTTTCATATATTATACACATCCTTATTAATCAGTCTTATCAGTCCATTTCACATTTGGATATATTTTTCATAGCACAACCACCCACCTGTGTCTTGCGGGCCACAAACAGGCAAGTAACGACACAGTACAACAGTGGTGTGCAGAACGGCAACTCGGAAAGCACAACTCGCCGGTCCTTGTCACGGATTGGCTACTGCAGCAGACGACCACACAGGGTTCCTCTCCTAGCAGCTAAAAACAAGAAGAAGCGGCTCCAGTGGGCACGCGATCACCAACACTGGACAATTGAGGAGTGGAAAAACATTGCCTAGCTCAACGAATCCCGTTTCCTGTTGCGTCATGCTGATCGCAGAGTCAGGATTTGGCATAAGTAGCATGAGTCCATGGCCCCTTCCTGCCTGGTGTCAACAGTACAGTCTGGAGGGGGTGGTGTAATGGTGTGGGGAATGTTTTCTTGGCACAAGTTAAGTCCCTTGATACCAGTTATTGAGCAACGTTTCCATGCCCCGAATAATTCAGGCTGTTCTGGACCCTCCCGGTACCGGATGTACCTAATAAACTGGTAACTGAGTGTGTTCTTATTTTTTCTTCTGTGTATATACACACTTTGGTTATTTGAACTATGTGTTCTCTCTCCTTGTCTCTGTCCTGTCTGTGTAGATGAGGGGCGATGCTGAGGCGTTTGCTCTGGAGGCTAAGGGTCGTGCCGAGGCAGAGCAGATGGCTAAGAAGGCTGAGGCCTTTAAACAGTACGGGGAGGGAGCCATGGTGGACATGCTGCTGGAGAAACTACCACTGGTCAGTCACACTGAGCAGGACTGATTCTACTAGAGAATGGGAGGGTGCATGGATAGGGAGAAGGATTGATGGGAGAGTGATTCAGTAGATGGAGAGATGAAGAGATTGGATGGATAAATGGTCAGATTCAGTGGATATGAGGATAGATGGATGACAGATTGATTAGATGACAGATGGACATGTAGTGTACTTTTACTGCAGTCCTGTCTGCTGCTATTCTCTTCCTGAAGCTGCCATCACTCCTCCTGTCCTATAGATAGCAGAGGAGATCAGCAGGCCCCTCTCCATGGCCCAGAAGGTTACCATGGTTTCCAGCGGCGGCGGTGAGGTGGGCGCTGCCAAGCTGACCGGAGAAGTTCTGGACATCATGACCAGACTACCAGCTGCTGTGGAGAAACTCACTGGAATCAACATCTCACAGGTCTGTGTAATGCGTGTGTGGAAGAGAGAGGAACATAGTATTTGTGTGTGCATATACAGTATGTGTATGTGAACTTACAGTGCCTTGCGAAAGTATTCGGCCCCCTTGAACTTTGCGACCTTTTGCCACATTTCAGGCTTCAAACATAAAGATATAAAACTGTATTTTTTGTGAAGAATCAACAACAAGTGGGACACAATCATGAAGTGGAACGACATTTATTGGATATTTCAAACTTTTTTTTAACAAATCAAAAACTGAAAAATTGGGCGTGCAAAATTATTCAGCCCCCTTAAGTTAATACTTTGTAGCACCACCTTTTGCTGCGATTACAGCTGTAAGTCGCTTGGGGTATGTCTCTATCAGTTTTGCACATCGAGAGACTGAAATTTTTTCCCATTCCTCCTTGCAAAACAGCTCGAGCTCAGTGAGGTTGGATGGAGAGCATTTGTGAACAGCAGTTTTCAGTTCTTTCCACAGATTCTCGATTGGATTCAGGTCTGGACTTTGACTTGGCCATTCTAACACCTGGATATGTTTATTTTTGAACCATTCCATTGTAGATTTTGCTTAATGTTTTGGATCATTGTCTTTTTGGAAGACAAGTCTCCGTCCCAGTCTCAGGTCTTTTGCAGACTCCATCAGGTTTTCTTCCAGAATGGTCCTGTATTTGGCTCCATCCATCTTCCCATCAATTTTAACCATCTTCCCTGTCCCTGCTGAAGAAAAGCAGGCCCAAACCATGATGCTGCCACCACCATGTTTGACAGTGGGGATGAGCTGTGTTGCTTTTACGCCAAACATAACGTTTTGCATTGTTGCCAAAAAGTTCAATTTTGGTTTCATCTGACCAGAGCACCTTCTTCCACATGTTTGGTGTGTCTCCCAGGTGTCTTGTGGCAAACTTTAAATGACACTTTTTATGGATATCTTTAAGAAATGGCTTTCTTCTTGCCACTCTTCCATAAAGGCCAGATTTGTGCAATTTACGACTGATTGTTGTCCTATGGACAGAGTCTTCCACCTCAGCTGTAGATCTCTGCAGTTCATCCAGAGTGATCATGGGCCTCTTGGCTGCATCGCTGATCAGTCTTCTCCTTGTATGAGCTGAAAGTTTAGAGGGACGGCCAGGTCTTGGTAGATTTGCAGTGGTCTGATACTCCTTCCATTTCAATATTATCGCTTGCACAGTGCTCCTTGGGATGTTTAAAGCTTGGAAAATCTTTTTGTATCAAAATCCGGCTTTAAACTTCTTCACAACAGTATCTCGGACCTGCCTGGTGTGTTCCTTGTTCTTCATGATGCTCTCTGTGCTTTTAACGGACCTCTGAGTCTATCACAGTGCAGGTGCATTTATACGGAGACTTGATTACACACAGGTGGATTGTATTTATCATCATTAGTCATTTAGGTCAACATTGGATCATTCAGAGATCCTCACTGAACTTCTGGAGAGAGTTTGCTGCACTGAAAGTAAAGGGGCTGAATAATTTTGCACGCCCAATTTTTTTAGTTTTTGATTTGTTAAAAAAGTTTGAAATATCCAATAAATGTCGTTCCACTTCATGATTGTGTCCCACTTGTTGTTGATTCTTCACAAAAAAATACAGTTTTATATCTTTATGTTTGAAGCCTGAAATGTGGCAAAAGGTCAAGGGGGCCGAATACTTTCGCAAGGCACTGTATTTGTCGACAAACACTGACATTCTCTCCCCTTTCCACAGGTTGGCCTGTCCACCCGAATGGGCTGAGAATGGAGCCCAGTGACTGAGACAGCCTGCACCGTCAGACCAGGAACTCCATACTGCCTCCTTGTGCCTATAATTACTATTACCTAGTGTAGTTGTCTGTCTATGTCTGCATGCCTGTCTGCATGCCTGTGTTAGCACGGTAGTCTTTCTTAGAGCATGTGTCAGCACTCTCATTGGCACTGATCTGGAAACAAAGGACGGGTCAAAGCTGTATGTTGTAGGCCTACTGTGGGAGTTTGTGTCTCCTGGTCATTCATATCTCTGTTAGATCAGCTTGGATGAAGGAAAGGAAAGCACTTTGGGCTATAGCATGACACAGCCTTAGTAGTTCTGGTAGCAACGAGCCTCTTTTCCCCGTCCATTATTCAGTGTGTTTTAATCACTGCTTCAAGCCTGCCTTTCTGTCTCCCTCTATTACAGGTTTGGGTCCATATAAACTGTTCCACTGTCACATAGTTGTGTTTTAGTTGTAATTCATAGAGTATTTTTTTCATTGGGATGTGGTTGAGAAAGGATGTTTTCATTCTCTTCATTCTTTGTTGTTCATAGGAAATAATCGTGTCAGTATGAGGTTTGTCAGTTGATTGTTTTGTCGACATTTGCAGTTCTATAAGGTAGTCGGTCTTGTTCTGAGCATGGTTGGCTAGCTAGTTGCTTTGCAAATGAAGAAGAAATGCTCTTTACTTTCACTGTGGACATTTCCTCTTTTTTTGAGCTAATTGTAGTCATGTTATTAAACATGTTCTACCTGCTTATGGATTCTAGTACCTCTGTCTACCAACTTATGGACAAAGTGGTTTTCCACCATGTGCTCCCCTGACAGTAGATCCTAGATCAGTCTACTGATATCACTAGCCCTCTAGAATGGCCAGTGCCTTGTGTTTTAAAGTCTAATTAATCATATCAATACAAGCCATATTACAGTAGAAGCCAAGTTTCATGCAGATAATGCTGATTTGTGATCTTTTTGCCATTACCCTGCCATATGTGTGGGATGAAATCACAAACTATATGATGGGTTGGCACTAAACCTCTTCTCTCTGTTGGTACAATACTGGCATAGACACAATCAATGGAGTACTGAATTTGATGGTACCTAATCTAATTTTCCATAGCAAAAAAAAAAAGGAACTACAGATTCTCTGTTACTAAAGTGTTGACAATCTCTGTTGGATAAACATGTACACCATTATGGCTTAGTTCCAGTGTGTTTCTAAACCCTAGACTTATTAGACAGACAGGCCTTCGATCAGAGCTTCTACTGTGCTATAACTGTATAAAGGTGGAGATTTTCTGTGAAGTGATTGGAAGGAAGGAAGTAAGTGGGTGGGGGGAGGGAGCGAGCGGACGGGGGTTTTCCTGCTGAAGACTAACCTCCGAGGTCTCTTTATCTAGGTCAGGTGTACTGTCAGTCACGTGGTGTCTGGTGGATGTGCTGTTTGAGGTGAAGTTGTGTGTAGGAGAGGGGAATGGCAAAACTAGCCTGGGTGCCAGTCTGTTTCTGCACTCTTGTCAACACAATTCTATAAGGAGAAGCCAAACATGTTTCCCTTAACAATGTCAATGGAACAGGCAAAAGCACAACCAGACCTGGGACCAGGCTACAGCCACTACTATAGTGGAGTTTCATGTATGGTCCAGTGGGGTAGACAGGCACCTTCTATAGACTGGAGTAGACGATATACATTTTAATCAGATGTGTTGATTAATCAGGAGCTATCCTTTTGTATCGTAATCTTATCATTAGACTGGTCTTATTTTTCCAGATTTTCTATGGGGTGCTGATCACATCCCTGTTTGATCCTTTTTGTAGTATAAGGTTTGTTAGGGACTGGTTCTATACCATAGAAATAGAATCCTGTGTTCTATACCACCACTCAGGATTCTAGAAGCTACTTCTCTCTAGCTGATTGTAATTCCCCAAAGCTTACATGCTCTATGCATTTTGTTACCGTCAAGTGCCTGACTAAGTTGAAAGATTCCCATTTTTCTCTCAACCTAAAGGCTAAACTTTCACCCCACGTTAAACATTGTGACAACCTATAGAGGCATGCTATGTTCTAAATATATTAATGAAAGCCAATTTCACCAAAACAATACTACTGCTTTCACTTATGCACACACCTATATATTATGTCATAATGTCAATGATTTGTGACTTTTAACCTTTTTCTGTCCTGTAGCTGCTCTTAGTTAAATATGATTTCTGTGATTGTATTTCCGTCTATACTTTGTTGACTTGCCAAGATAATGCCTGGCCTTCCATGTACAGTGGCTTGCGAAAGTATTCACCCCCCTTGACATTTTTCCTATTTTGTTGCCTTACAATCTGGAATTAAAATAGATTTTGGGGGGGGTTTACACATGACTACCACTTTGAAGATGCAACATTTTTTATGAAATAAGACAACAAAAAAACTTGAGCGTGCATAACTATTCACCCCCCCTCAATTCAATACTTTGTAGAGCCACCTTTTGCAGCAATTACAGCTGCAAGTTTCTTGGGGTATGTCTCTATAAGCTTGGCACATCTAGCCACTGGGATTTTTGCCCATTCTTCAAGGCAAAACTGCTCCAGCTCCTTCAAGTTGGATGGGTTCCGCTGGTGTACAGCAATCTTTAAGTCATACCACAGATTCTCAATTGGATTGAGGTCTGGGCTTTGACTAGGCCATTCCAAGACATTTAAATGTTGCTTTAGCAGTATGCTTAGGGTCATTGTCCCAGTCTCAAATCTCTGGAAGACTGAAACAGGCTTCCCCTCAAGAATTTCCCTGTGTTTAGCACCATCCATCATTCCTTCAATTCTGACCAGTTTCCCAGTCCCTGCTGATGGAAAAGCATGGTGTTCTCTGGGTGATGAGGTGTTGGGTTTGCACCAGACAGTGTTTTCCTTGATGGACAATTTTAGTCTCATCTGACCAGAGAACCTTCTTCCATATGTTTGGGGAGTCTCCCACAAATGCCTTTTGGTGAACACCAAACATGTTTGCTTATTTTTGTTTCTTTTAGCAATGTCTTTTCTGGCCACTCTTCTGTAAATCCCAGCTCTGTGGAGTGTACGGCTTAAAGTGGTCCTATAAACAGATACTCCAATCTCTGCTGTGGAGCTTTGCAGCTCCTTCAGGGTTATCTTTGCTCTCTTGTTACCTTTCTGATTAATGCCCTCCTTACCTGGTCTGTGAGTTTTGGCGCCATATTCTTTCAATTTTTTTACAATGGATTTAATGGTGCTCTGTGGGATGTTTTAAAGTTTGGGATATTTTTATATAATTCAACCCTGATCTGTACTTCTCCACAACTTTTCCCTAACCTTGGTCTTCGTGGTGTTGATCTGATTTAGGGGCTTCATAACAAAGGGGGTGAATACATATGAACATACCACTTAAATTTTTTGAAGCAAGTTATTTTTTAAATTTCACTTCACCAATTTGGACTATTTTGTGTGTCCATTACATGAAATCCATTTCAATTACAGGTTGTAATGCAACAAAATAGGAAAAACACCAAGGGGGATAAATACTAGTGCAAGGCACTGTAGTGTAAACTTTGAATTGAAGTGCACTAAGTTATGAAATTATTGTAACATTTATATAAACAAAAACGCTCTTTCCTAACTCACCCTTTGTCCTCTACATGTGTTGTTTCTTCAGTGTGTGTGTGTGTTTTAATGACAAAACATTCTTCCTTGCTTTATTTGGAAAGGTTAACTTTATTAAAACTACAAAAATAGACGACACAATGAATTATAATGGCATCAAGGTAAGGTAGCAAGCTTTCTACAGAGGAACAAAAAGAGACCCCAACTGTAACAAAGAAATTCCATATATTAGACAAAATAAAAATTCTGTCCTTTGAAGATGAACCTGATGACGTGTACATATTCTAAGACAAAGGATGACAGCATCACTGACAACAAGGAGATTCTAAGTACATATACAGGAAATATATATACACATATGGGTTTAGTTGGGCTACAGTGTATCAAAAAAATGTCAATCGAGACACACATTCGTATGGCACCACCATTCGCACTCATTCAATCAGTAAACAAGGATTATTTGATCATCTTGATTAAGCCTGACACATTATGCAGAACTACACTCAGTGAGGCAGAGTCTACCACGGGCAGCTTATGTTGGGATAATGTAGATGAAAGGTTACTGACAAACTAGAAAGCTTTGGATACAGTTGTTAGTGCTCCTCTTCTCATGAGTGTTAAATCCGTTGTGATTGACGTTTTAACCATTCGGTCTGATCGTTTCCCTATTGCTGGGTATCTATTTAACACTGGCAGAAAGCATTTGGTGTGCTCTACCTTTCCTCATAATGCAGACAGAGGTTTTCCAAACCTCTCTTTTCCTCCTTGACAACACCTTTTATGAGGCAGTTCTATTTGAACAATCCACTGAAATGAATCATGAATACATGATCAACTTTAAGATGATAAATCAGAAGACACTGACCTGTTTTTCTGTTTAGAACTACATCTATTTTGACCAGCAATGCCATGTTGGACTGCTATCGGTTCTAACACCAAGGGGATACAGACATGATACTGTTGGGGGAGCTACTCAAAGTGTCGTTAAATAGTTGTTCAACTACAAGTACTGTAACTATGCCCCAAGACTGGCCAAGACTGTGCAGGTATTGGGGCGTGCGGCCAGAAACAGCCTTTAAAGTGCAGCTGGTTGTGTATTGGACATATACATGAACCTCCTTTCTGCATCTGGGTCACTGACTCAGACCCAGCTCCGCTATCCATCGTTGGTAGAAAATCACATCGCTCACCTCACTTACACATGAAAATGGTCATTTACATATTTCAGCCCCCACTCCCCTCTAGTCGTCAATCCATCTGTCCATCTGTGTTATGCTGTTCCATCAGCTAGTCACCAATCACAACTGTCAGTTTCACATGTGATGTCACAGCACAGGCAGTGTTGTCTGTCTTTCAGTGTGTGTTGCTGTGGGCTATACTATTCCAGCTCCCATAAGGAAGGATGTCTCTGTTCTGTTAAGTTCAAATCTCATTGGTTGTAGCCGTTCACAGTGCACCTCCCCTACTGTACCTGTTCTCTCAGGCAGTGAGGCTCACGTCACGTGACACCAGTCAGTTCTCTCTGGCTCCGGAGGTCCAAAGGGTTTCAGTTTGGAGGTCTGGTAAAGTAACAACCACACACTTCCTGTCCTGGAAAGAGTCATCGAGTCCAGATCAGTTCACATCAGTCCAGTATAACTCCATAGTTACAGCTCAGAGTGGATCAGTTGTGAGAGATATGAGTGAGACTGCAGAATGAAAGGCGGTGTGGTGAGATACTGAGTTGGGTGGAGAGGGAGGCAGAATATAGTCACAATGCCAGCCTAGTCTGGGCTGAGCAGCTGACTGACTGACAGCATTGTGTGTGTGTGTCTAATGCCTGGTGTTACAGACTGCTGGTGGAACAGCTGTTGCTGTGTCTGCTACTGGCCTGTGTATGAGATACCATCATTCTGCTTGCCAGACTTTAAAGCTCAGGCGTAACGGGTAGGCCAGAGGATTATAATGCAATATTCAGCCACACTCGTCTGGTTCCATGAGACTAGAGACAACCTTAGACTGGGGTCTGGGAGGGAGGGTTTGGGGCTGGGAAGAACTGGGTTATATACTGAAACATATATAGTACTAAGACAGTAAACCTTGTGTGCAATTTCACCTCTGTGTGAAAAATGTGTGTGTACCGTTTTGAGATGGAGAAATGTTGACAGTATGAGAATATATATATAGACCTTCACCAGTAACCCTAGCACATGATTTATACAAATACCAAAAACATTAGCAGGTCAAGTAATAAAATATCTATATAGGATGATGTGATAAGTTTATCCCAAAATGTTAATATGCTATTAAACTATGATCACATTTCAGAGTATTAATGTCTGACATTGATGCATAATCAGATTGGTATTGTTGATATTCTTTGAGAAACGTTATTCAGCGTTACAAATTAATTTTAGCTTCATCTACATTACCAAGCATTGTCACATCTCCTCCCCATACGTCTTACAGCTTCCCTGTGTTTGCTAGCAGACCATTGACAGACCATCGGTGGTCCTGGAAGCACTATGCAGAATCAGACACCAACCCACCACCGCACCAACCATTGTGTTGTGTTACATTCTTATCAAGACAATCTAGAGACTACTCAGGGGGGTAAAGGGGTGTGGGTTGGGGTCTGTCTCGTGGGATTGAAAACCGAACCAGCGGTGTCTCAGCCCCATCTGCCCATCATTGAGAAATACAAAATATACAAGCAGGCACCCGTCCCTCTACTGCACACCTCTCCCTCTACACCTCCACCACTTCTACACACATCCCTCCGTCTCTCATCCCCCTCTCTCCATCTCACTCTTCCATTCCTCTCTCTCTCTCTCTCTACACCATGTTCATGGCATCCTCTGTGAGGAAGGAGTGAATGTGGGCAAATGATGGGCGGAGCTTGCAGTCCCGGTTCCAGCAGCTCAGCATGAGGTCATAGAGACCCTGAGGACACACATCTGGCCTGCTCAGATACACCTGGGGATGGGGGGGACGACAAAGACAGAGGAGGGATGGGGGAGAAAGATAGAAAGGGGGAGGTGGAGGGGGGAGATAAAAGGGATGAGGGAGAGATGAGGGTTAAACATTCCATCTACTTAAATGTACTGCTACTGTACTGTATGAGCCTGTGTATGAGTGTGTGTACCTGTCTTCCGTGGTCCCTGAAGAACTCTCCGGCGTTGTCTATGACCTGTTCATCAGTCAGGTTGGAGTAGGGTTGCTCCTGACACACACTCAGCATCTCCCACAGAGTCACACCAAACGCCCACACGTCACTGGCTGTGGTGAACTTCCCCTGCAGAGACACACCCTGTTAGTTACTTATTTACCACAACTAACTTACTACTTGTCCCACCATTTTGTTTCTTTCTTTTGTAATGTCCTCATATCTTCCCTCTTGTTTTCTTTATGCCTTTCTCACCTTCCTCGCCCCTCTCTCTCACCTTCCTCGCCCCTCTCTCTCACCTTCCTCGCCCCTCTCTCTCACCTTCCTCGCCCCTCTCTCTCACCTTCCTCGCCCCTCTCTCTCACCTTCCTCGCCCCTCTCTCTCCTTCCTCGCCCCTCTCTCTCCTTCCTCGCCCCTCTCTCTCCTTCCTTCCTCGCCCCTCTCTCTCCCTGTGTGTCCTCTCACTATCAGTAGGCACTCAAGGTCATCCATCGTATAGGCAGCACGGCCCGCCCCTCTCTCTCCTTCCTCGCCCCTCTCTCTCACCTTCCTCGCCCCTCTCTCTCACCTTCCTCGCCCCTCTCTCTCACCTTCCTCGCCCCTCTCTCTCACCTTCCTCGCCCCTCTCTCTCCTTCCTCGCCCCTCTCTCCTTCCTCGCCCCTCTCTCCCTTCCTCGCCCCTCTCTCTCCCTGTGTGTCCTCTCACTATCAGTAGGCACTCAAGGTCATCCATCGTATAGGCAGCACGGCCCGCCCCTCTCTCTCCTTCCTCGCCCCTCTCTCTCCTTCCTCGCCCCTCTCTCTCCTTCCTCGCCCCTCTCTCTCCCTGTGTGTCCTCCCACCATCAGTATACACTCCCAGGCCATCCATCGTATAGGCAGCACGGCCCGCCCCTGGATGCGGTAGTAGTCTCCAGCATACAGGTTTCTGCTCATCCCAAAGTCGGCGATCTTGATGGGTCGCTCCCCGCCCCGGTCGCCCCCGCTCTCGCCCTTCTCACCCCCCACAAGGCAGTTTCTTGTGGCCAGGTCACGGTGCACAAAGTTCAGAGACGACAGAAACTTCATCCCTGAAGCTATCTGACTGGCCATGGCGATCAGAGCAGGGTAACTGAGAGGGAGGGATGTGTGGTAGAAGAAGAAGAGAGGAGATAAGAGGCAGAAATACAATATTTCAGATGCAGGTGGAAAGGTGTTTGTGTATATATGCATCTGTCTTTGTGAAAATGTGTGTGTGACTGTGTGTGTGTGTACTATGTGTGTGTATACTATGTGCGTCTGTGTGTGTGTGTACTGTGTATGTGTGCGTATTACCTGATGGTGGGGGTGTTGTGTGTGGGTCCGGTCTTGTCCAGCAGGACTCTGTGTGAGAGGTACTGGTTGAGGTCTCCACTCTCCATGTACTCTGTGACCATACAGAGAGGGTCGCTGCTCACACACACTCCCAACAGACGGATGATGTTTGGGTCCTTCAGACGAGACAGAATCTTCCCCTCCTTTAGGAAGTCATTCCTAGGAGGGAGGGAGAGAGAGGAGCGAGGGGTGGGGTGGAGGAGAGAGAGATCAACAATTGAAATGAGAAAAAGCTAAAAGAGAAGAGATGGAGTGAGAGAGACTGAGAAAGAAAAACTAAACTTTAGGACCAAAATGAGATGTTCTTAATAGGTCTAAAAATGGTAATTGTTCGCTAAATGATTTAGATTAACTATCCTGAGACAGACCTGGCGTTCTTGGAGGCGTCAGGACGCAGTATCTTAACAGCCACCAGCAGAGGGCGTCCTTTCCTCACGTTGAAAGGGAACTCCAGGTTAGGCAGTTCCTGAGGGCTCTCTATCTCACACAGGTGCACCTGAGGAAGGAACCAACAGAAAAAGATACCTTCAGACAACCAACAACCACAACTAAAAATCCAAGTATAGCCACTGTCTCACATGATCAGAAAACCACCCCGCATCGCCACAAATGACTTCAATGATGCCAGTCTCAGACTAAAGAATGTAGTGAACGTTAGAGCACTTGCTAACACACACTTGCACATACACACGCACTCAGTATAGTTAAACACATCTACACATACAAACAAGCGCACACACACACACACACAGGCATACGCACCTCTCCAAACTGTCCTTCTCCCAGTTTCTCCTTGAAAACCAGACAGTGTCGGGGCAGTTCAGGCAGGGGGGTGCAGTCTGCTGCAGTGGGGCTGGAGGAGGTCAGGGCTGGCACTGCATACGTGTTGTTACCACTGACAAGACAAATCACAGCTAAGTGTATTGAAAGTGCATTTAAAATCACAACACACTTTAGGGTAGAAACACGAAAAAGGCAATAAAGGAGATGAATAAAATAACATAAAAACAAAGACAATTCACTGATTCAAGTCCAAGTTAAAAAGGTGGGTATGTAATGGTGAATTTAACCCTCCTACCTGACGCCCTGCAGGCTAACAATGTCCGCCTCTGCATAGTGGGGCACGCTGGCGGGGAAGGGGGGAGACAGGGCCGGGTAGGGAGGGGCATCGGGGTACGGGGGAGGCTCCTCCTGGGTGGGGGGCAAGCCCTTCTCCAAGTCCATACCACAGCCTGGAGGGAGGGGGAGGAGGGAAGAAGTTGCGAATGGAGGGATAGAGGTGTGGAGAGAGGGATGGAAGAGTTGAGAGAGGCGTGCTCAGGCCTTTGTCACAAGCATTTTGAGGCAAATGACTTTATTATGCTTAAAGCACTACACAAAATGGAGTGAATTGATGCAGTGACCGAGTGACAGACAAACGGTTCATAATCAAACACATGCCCAGAGCCCTGATGTCACTCTGTTATTCTAGACAGTATGATTCCAGCTCAATGGAGCTCCAGGAAGAGGGTGAATCCTGGTATTTCCCCCCAGTCAGAGGCTCTTACCCTGGGCCCCAATATTGAGGCTCTTCTCCTGAGGGTGAGAGGAGCTGGCCCGGGCCATAGGGACGGTTAGGGGCCACGAGGAGCCTGAGCCATGCTGCCTCTGATCTGACAGGAGGAGGTCATAGGCTGGGTTGTTTAACAGCAAGGCTGGGGGGATACACATCGAGCACACACACACACACAAACCAAGGCACACAACACAAAATAAGGCAAACATGCGATATACAAGACAAGGCAAACAACACAACACAGCACAACAAAAACACAACACAACGCAACACAAGTTAGCGAAACACAGCATACCAGTGACAATACAAGGGGAGGATGCATTAAGTTGGGGAGAACAGAACAGGTCAGCAGAGCAAAGACCAGGCAAGGTTAACACAACTCAGACAATGAACAAACGTAAAAACCACAGGGGTATAATGTACACGTGGGAGGATAATATTTCTGTTATTCAGCATAATAATGTTCCTGTGATATTGTTATTCTTCTGTATAATGTGACACCGTTCAAATCTGACACAGTGGATAGTAAAGACAGCATAGCGGCCGCCTGCAGCGCGGAGCAACTAGGAATGCTCTCTCTCTCTCTTCCTCTTTCCTTCCCATCAGTCAACAATAGGTATCTTATGCCCTGTCTGGGTGTGTGTGTGTGGGTATGTGGGTATGTGTCCCCTATTTGCCTGTCTGTGTCTATCAGCAGGATCTGATGGTGTCATGTTTAGTTTTAGTGTTTGATCTGTTGTGTGTTTACTGTACTGTACCACATCTCCTTTGTGTGTTTACTGTACTGTACCACATCTCCTGTGTGTGTTTACTGTACTGTACCACATCTCCTGTGTGTGTTTACTGTACTGTACCACATCTCCTGTGTGTGTTTACTGTACTGTACCACATCTCCTGTGTGTGTTTACTGTACTGTACCACATCTCCTGTGTGTGTTTACTGTACTGTACCACATCTCCTGTGTGTGTTTACTGTACTGTACCACATCTCCTTTGTGTGTTTACTGTACTGTACCACATCTCCTGTGTGTGTTTACTGTACTGTACCACATCTCCTGTGTGTGTTTACTGTACTGTACCACATCTCGTGTGTGTTTACTG